>NW_027315735.1:8258917-8471417 GCF_026437365.1 Eucyclogobius newberryi
CCCATACTTTCTGTGCAAGAGGGGCTTGTACATCTGCACAACATGTCTTTTAAAGTTTGAACCTATCTTATTGCATTTTTGAGTTATAGCAGTTTTTACTCTTTTATTGCTCCAAAAGCCTTTTCAGCCCATGAACATTTGTTTGTGAGTTTTGAAAAAAGCGCAAGAGCTATTCAAACCCTTTTTGCTGGGCAAGTAGGACCTGTAAATCTACACAATATATAGTTTAAAGTTTGAGTCTATCATATTAGGTTTTGGATTTATAGCTGTTTTTGTGTCTATTGCTTCAAAAGCATTTTCAGATAATTTGTGTGTTCTGAAGAAACTACAAGAGATATCTAACCCATACTTTCTGTGCAAGAGGGGCTTGTACATCTGCACAACATGTCTTTTAAAGTTTGAACCTATCTTATTGCATTTTTGAGTTATAGCAGTTTTTACTTTTTTTTGCTCCAAAAGCCTTTTCAGCCCATGAACATTTGTTTGTGAGTTTTGAAAAAAGCGCAAGAGCTATTCAAACCCTTTTTGCTGGGCAAGTAGGACCTGTAAATCTACACAATATATAGTTTAAAGTTTGAGTCTATCATATTAGGTTTTGGATTTATAGCTTTTTTTGTGTCTATTGCTTCAAAAGCATTTTCAGATAATTTGTGTGTTCTAAAGAAACTACAAGAGATATCTAACCCATACTTTCTGTGCAAGAGGGGCTTGGACATCTCCCCAACATGTCTTTTAAAGTTTGAACCTATCTTATTGCATTTTTGAGTTATAGCAGTTTTTACTTTTTTATTGCTCCAAAAGCCTTTTCAGCCCATGAACATTTGTTTGTGAGTTTTGAAAAAAGCGCAAGAGCTATTCAAACCCTTTTTGCTGGGCAAGTAGGACCTGTAAATCTACACAATATATAGTTTAAAGTTTGAGTCTATCATATTAGGTTTTGGATTTATAGCTGTTTTTGTGTCTATTGCTTCAAAAGCATTTTCAGATAATTTGTGTGTTCTGAAGAAACTACAAGAGATATCTAACCCATACTTTCTGTGCAAGAGGGGCTTGTACATCTGCACAACATGTCTTTTAAAGTTTGAACCTATCTTATTGCATTTTTGAGTTATAGCAGTTTTTACTCTTTTATTGCTCCAAAAGCCTTTTCAGCCCATGAACATTTGTTTGTGAGTTTTGAAAAAAGCGCAAGAGCTATTCAAACCCTTTTTGCTGGGCAAGTAGGACCTGTAAATCTACACAATATATAGTTTAAAGTTTGAGTCTATCATATTAGGTTTTGGATTTATAGCTGTTTTTGTGTCTATTGCTTCAAAAGCATTTTCAGATAATTTGTGTGTTCTGAAGAAACTACAAGAGATATCTAACCCATACTTTCTGTGCAAGAGGGGCTTGTACATCTGCACAACATGTCTTTTAAAGTTTGAACCTATCTTATTGCATTTTTGAGTTATAGCAGTTTTTACTCTTTTATTGCTCCAAAAGCCTTTTCAGCCCATGAACATTTGTTTGTGAGTTTTGAAAAAAGCGCAAGAGCTATTCAAACCCTTTTTGCTGGGCAAGTAGGACCTGTAAATCTACACAATATATAGTTTAAAGTTTGAGTCTATCATATTAGGTTTTGGATTTATAGCTGTTTTTGTGTCTATTGCTTCAAAAGCATTTTCAGATAATTTGTGTGTTCTGAAGAAACTACAAGAGATATCTAACCCATACTTTCTGTGCAAGAGGGGCTTGTACATCTGCACAACATGTCTTTTAAAGTTTGAACCTATCTTATTGCATTTTTGAGTTATAGCAGTTTTTACTCTTTTATTGCTCCAAAAGCCTTTTCAGCCCATGAACATTTGTTTGTGAGTTTTGAAAAAAGCGCAAGAGCTATTCAAACCCTTTTTGCTGGGCAAGTAGGACCTGTAAATCTACACAATATATAGTTTAAAGTTTGAGTCTATCATATTAGGTTTTGGATTTATAGCTGTTTTTGTGTCTATTGCTTCAAAAGCATTTTCAGATAATTTGTGTGTTCTGAAGAAACTACAAGAGATATCTAACCCATACTTTCTGTGCAAGAGGGGCTTGTACATCTGCACAACATGTCTTTTAAAGTTTGAACCTATCTTATTGCATTTTTGAGTTATAGCAGTTTTTACTCTTTTATTGCTCCAAAAGCCTTTTCAGCCCATGAACATTTGTTTGTGAGTTTTGAAAAAAGCGCAAGAGCTATTCAAACCCTTTTTGCTGGGCAAGTAGGACCTGTAAATCTACACAATATATAGTTTAAAGTTTGAGTCTATCATATTAGGTTTTGGATTTATAGCTGTTTTTGTGTCTATTGCTTCAAAAGCATTTTCAGATAATTTGTGTGTTCTGAAGAAACTACAAGAGATATCTAACCCATACTTTCTGTGCAAGAGGGGCTTGTACATCTGCACAACATGTCTTTTAAAGTTTGAACCTATCTTATTGCATTTTTGAGTTATAGCAGTTTTTACTTTTTTATTGCTCCAAAAGCCTTTTCAGCCCATGAACATTTGTTTGTGAGTTTTGAAAAAAGCGCAAGAGCTATTCAAACCCTTTTTGCTGGGCAAGTAGGACCTGTAAATCTACACAATATATAGTTTAAAGTTTGAGTCTATCATATTAGGTTTGGGATTTATAGCTGTTTTTGTGTCTATTGCTTCAAAAGCATTTTCAGATAATTTGTGTGTTCTGAAGAAACTACAAGAGATATCTAACCCATACTTTCTCTGCAAGAGGGGCTTGTACATCTGCACAACATGTCTTTTAAAGTTTGAACCTATCTTATTGCATTTTTGAGTTATAGCAGTTTTTACTTTTTTATTGCTCCAAAAGCCTTTTCAGCCCATGAACATTTGTTTGTGAGTTTTGAAAAAAGCGCAAGAGCTATTCAAACCCTTTTTGCTGGGCAAGTAGGACCTGTAAATCTACACAATATATAGTTTAAAGTTTGAGTCTATCATATTAGGTTTTGGATTTATAGCTGTTTTTGTGTCTATTGCTTCAAAAGCATTTTCAGATAATTTGTGTGTTCTGAAGAAACTACAAGAGATATCTAACCCATACTTTCTGTGCAAGAGGGGCTTGTACATCTGCACAACATGTCTTTTAAAGTTTGAACCTATCTTATTGCATTTTTGAGTTATAGCAGTTTTTACTCTTTTATTGCTCCAAAAGCCTTTTCAGCCCATGAACATTTGTTTGTGAGTTTTGAAAAAAGCGCAAGAGCTATTCAAACCCTTTTTGCTGGGCAAGTAGGACCTGTAAATCTACACAATATATAGTTCAAAGTTTGAGTCTATCATATTAGGTTTTGGATTTATAGCTGTTTTTGTGTCTATTGCTTCAAAAGCATTTTCAGATAATTTGTGTGTTCTGAAGAAACTACAAGAGATATCTAACCCATACTTTCTGTGCAAGAGGGGCTTGTACATCTGCACAACATGTCTTTTAAAGTTTGAACCTATCTTATTGCATTTTTGAGTTATAGCAGTTTTTACTCTTTTATTGCTCCAAAAGCCTTTTCAGCCCATGAACATTTGTTTGTGAGTTTTGAAAAAAGCGCAAGAGCTATTCAAACCCTTTTTGCTGGGCAAGTAGGACCTGTAAATCTACACAATATATAGTTTAAAGTTTGAGTCTATCATATTAGGTTTTGGATTTATAGCTGTTTTTGTGTCTATTGCTTCAAAAGCATTTTCAGATAATTTGTGTGTTCTGAAGAAACTACAAGAGATATCTAACCCATACTTTCTGTGCAAGAGGGGCTTGTACATCTGCACAACATGTCTTTTAAAGTTTGAACCTATCTTATTGCATTTTTGAGTTATAGCAGTTTTTACTCTTTTATTGCTCCAAAAGCCTTTTCAGCCAATGAACATTTGTTTGTGAGTTTTGAAAAAAGCGCAAGAGCTATTCAAACCCTTTTTGCTGGGCAAGTAGGACCTGTAAATCTACACAATATATAGTTTAAAGTTTGAGTCTATCATATTAGGTTTTGGATTTATAGCTGTTTTTGTGTCTATTGCTTCAAAAGCATTTTCAGATAATTTGTGTGTTCTAAAGAAACTACAAGAGATATCTAACTCATACTTTCTGTGCAAGAGGGGCTTGTACATCTGCACAACATGTCTTTTAAAGTTTGAACCTATCTTATTGCATTTTTGAGTTATAGCAGTTTTTACTTTTTTATTGCTCCAAAAGCCTTTTCAGCCCATGAACATTTGTTTGTGAGTTTTGAAAAAAGCGCAAGAGCTATTCAAATCCTTTTTGCTGGGCAAGTAGGACCTGTAAATCTACACAATATATAGTTTAAAGTTTGAGTCTATCATATTAGGTTTTGGATTTATAGCTGTTTTTGTGTCTATTGCTTCAAAAGCATTTTCAGATAATTTGTTTGTTCTGAAGAAACTACAAGAGATATCTAACCCATACTTTCTGTGCAAGAGGGGCTTGGACATCTCCCCAACATGTCTTTTAAAGTTTGAACCTATCTTATTGCATTTTTGAGTTATAGCAGTTTTTACTTTTTTATTGCTCCAAAAGCCTTTTCAGCCCATGAACATTTGTTTGTGAGTTTTGAAAAAAGCGCAAGAGCTATTCAAACCCTTTTTGCTGGGCAAGTAGGACCTGTAAATCTACACAATATATAGTTTAAAGTTTGAGTCTATCATATTAGGTTTTGGATTTATAGCTGTTTTTGTGTCTATTGCTTCAAAAGCATTTTCAGATAATTTGTGTGTTCTAAAGAAACTACAAGAGATATCTAACCCATACTTTCTGTGCAAGAGGGGCTTGTACATCTGCACAACATGTCTTTTAAAGTTTGAACCTATCTTATTGCATTTTTGAGTTATAGCAGTTTTTACTTTTTTATTGCTCCAAAAGCCTTTTCAGCCCATGAACATTTGTTTGTGAGTTTTGAAAAAAGCGCAAGAGCTATTCAAACCCTTTTTGCTGGGCAAGTAGGACCTGTAAATTTACACAATATATAGTTTAAAGTTTGAGTCTATCGTATTAGGTTTTGGATTTATAGCTGTTTTTGTGTCTATTGCTTCAAAAGCATTTTCAGATAATTTGTGTGTTCTGAAGAAACTACAAGAGATATCTAACCCATACTTTCTGTGCAAGAGGGGCTTGGACATCTCCCCAACATGTCTTTTAAAGTTTGAACCTATCTTATTGCATTTTTGAGTTATAGCAGTTTTTACTCTTTTATTGCTCCAAAAGCCTTTTCAGCCCATGAACATTTGTTTGTTTGTTTTGAAAAAAGCGCAAGAGCTATTCAAACCCTTTTTGCTGGGCAAGTAGGACCTGTAAATCTACACAATATATAGTTTAAAGTTTGAGTCTATCATATTAGGTTTTGGATTTATAGCTGTTTTTGTGTCTATTGCTTCAAAAGCATTTTCAGATAATTTGTGTGTTCTAAAGAAACTACAAGAGATATCTAACCCATACTTTCTGTGCAAGAGGGGCTTGTACATCTGCACAACATGTCTTTTAAAGTTTGAACCTATCTTATTGCATTTTTGAGTTATAGCAGTTTTTACTTTTTTATTGCTCCAAAAGCCTTTTCAGCCCATGAACATTTGTTTGTGAGTTTTGAAAAAAGCGCAAGAGCTATTCAAACCCTTTTTGCTGGGCAAGTAGGACCTGTAAATCTACACAATATATAGTTTAAAGTTTGAGTGTATCATATTAGGTTTTGGATTTATAGCTGTTTTTGTGTCTATTGCTTCAAAAGCATTTTCAGATAATTTGTGTGTTCTGAAGAAACTACAAGAGATATCTAACCCATACTTTCTGTGCAAGAGGGGCTTGGACATCTCCCCAACATGTCTTTTAAAGTTTGAACCTATCTTATTGCATTTTTGAGTTATAGCAGTTTTTACTTTTTTATTGCTCCAAAAGCCTTTTCAGCCCATGAACAGTTGTTTGTGAGTTTTGAAAAAAGCGCAAGAGCTATTCAAACCCTTTTTGCTGGGCAAGTAGGACCTGTAAATCTACACAATATATAGTTTAAAGTTTGAGTCTATCATATTAGGTTTTGGATTTATAGCTGTTTTTGTGTCTATTGCTTCAAAAGCATTTTCAGATAATTTGTGTGTTCTAAAGAAACTACAAGAGATATCTAACCCATACTTTCTGTGCAAGAGGGGCTTGTACATCTGCACAACATGTCTTTTAAAGTTTGAACCTATCTTATTGCATTTTTGAGTTATAGCAGTTTTTACTTTTTTATTGCTCCAAAAGCCTTTTCAGCCCATGAACATTTGTTTGTGAGTTTTGAAAAAAGCGCAAGAGCTATTCAAACCCTTTTTGCTGGGCAAGTAGGACCTGTAAATCTACACAATATATAGTTTAAAGTTTGAGTCTATCATATTAGGTTTTGGATTTATAGCTGTTTTTGTGTCTATTGCTTCAAAAGCATTTTCAGATAATTTGTGTGTTCTGAAGAAACTACAAGAGATATCTAACCCATACTTTCTGTGCAAGAGGGGCTTGTACATCTGCACAACATGTCTTTTAAAGTTTGAACCTATCTTATTGCATTTTTGAGTTATAGCAGTTTTTACTCTTTTATTGCTCCAAAAGCCTTTTCAGCCCATGAACATTTGTTTGTGAGTTTTGAAAAAAGCGCAAGAGCTATTCAAACCCTTTTTGCTGGGCAAGTAGGACCTGTAAATCTACACAATATATAGTTTAAAGTTTGAGTGTATCATATTAGGTTTTGGATTTATAGCTGTTTTTGTGTCTATTGCTTCAAAAGCATTTTCAGATAATTTGTGTGTTCTGAAGAAACTACAAGAGATATCTAACCCATACTTTCTGTGCAAGAGGGGCTTGGACATCTCCCCAACATGTCTTTTAAAGTTTGAACCTATCTTATTGCATTTTTGAGTTATAGCAGTTTTTACTTTTTTATTGCTCCAAAAGCCTTTTCAGCCCATGAACAGTTGTTTGTGAGTTTTGAAAAAAGCGCAAGAGCTATTCAAACCCTTTTTGCTGGGCAAGTAGGACCTGTAAATCTACACAATATATAGTTTAAAGTTTGAGTCTATCATATTAGGTTTTGGATTTATAGCTGTTTTTGTGTCTATTGCTTCAAAAGCATTTTCAGATAATTTGTGTGTTCTAAAGAAACTACAAGAGATATCTAACCCATACTTTCTGTGCAAGAGGGGCTTGTACATCTGCACAACATGTCTTTTAAAGTTTGAACCTATCTTATTGCATTTTTGAGTTATAGCAGTTTTTACTTTTTTATTGCTCCAAAAGCCTTTTCAGCCCATGAACATTTGTTTGTGAGTTTTGAAAAAAGCGCAAGAGCTATTCAAACCCTTTTTGCTGGGCAAGTAGGACCTGTAAATCTACACAATATATAGTTTAAAGTTTGAGTCTATCATATTAGGTTTTGGATTTATAGCTGTTTTTGTGTCTATTGCTTCAAAAGCATTTTCAGATAGTTTGTGTGTTCTGAAGAAACTACAAGAGATATCTAACCCATACTTTCTGTGCAAGAGGGGCTTGTACATCTGCTCAACATGTCTTTTAAAGTTTGAACCTATCTTATTGCATTTTTGAGTTATAGCAGTTTTTACTTTTTTATTGCTCCAAAAGCCTTTTCAGCCCATGAACATTTGTTTGTGAGTTTTGAAAAAAGCGCAAGAGCTATTCAAACCCTTTTTGCTGGGCAAGTAGGACCTGTAAATCTACACAATATATAGTTTAAAGTTTGAGTCTATCATATTAGGTTTTGGATTTATAGCTGTTTTTGTGTCTATTGCTTCAAAAGCATTTTCAGATAATTTGTGTGTTCTAAAGAAACTACAAGAGATATCTAACCCATACTTTCTGTGCAAGAGGGGCTTGTACATCTGCACAACATGTCTTTTAAAGTTTGAACCTATCTTATTGCATTTTTGAGTTATAGCAGTTTTTACTTTTTTATTGCTCCAAAAGCCTTTTCAGCCCATGAACATTTGTTTGTGAGTTTTGAAAAAAGCGCAAGAGCTATTCAAACCCTTTTTGCTGGGCAAGTAGGACCTGTAAATCTACACAATATATAGTTTAAAGTTTGAGTCTATCATATTAGGTTTTGGATTTATAGCTGTTTTTGTGTCTATTGCTTCAAATGCATTTTCAGATAATTTGTGTGTTCTGAAGAAACTACAAGAGATATCTAACCCATACTTTCTGTGCAAGAGGGGCTTGTACATCTGCACAACATGTCTTTTAAAGTTTGAACCTATCTTATTGCATTTTTGAGTTATAGCAGTTTTTACTTTTTTATTGCTATAAAAAAGCCTTTTCAGCCCATGAACATTTGTTTGTGAGTTTTGAAAAAAGCGCAAGAGCTATTCAAACCCTTTTTGCTGGGCAAGTAGGACCTGTAAATCTACACAATATATAGTTTAAAGTTTGAGTGTATCATATTAGGTTTTGGATTTATAGCTGTTTTTGTGTCTATTGCTTCAAAAGCATTTTCAGATAATTTGTGTGTTCTGAAGAAACTACAAGAGATATCTAACCCATAAAATGCAGCAGCAAGATTACTAACAGGAACAAAAAGAAGAGAGCACATTACGCCAGTGCTGAAGTCTCTTCACTGGCTCCCCGTCGAGTCTAGAATCAAATTCAAAATTCTACTCTTGACCTACAAAGCCATAAATGACATGGCCCCATCCTACCTCAAAGATGCTATAGAACCATATCATCCAAACAGAGCTCTTCGCTCTCAGAATGCTGGCCTTCTGGTGGTGCCAAGAGTCTCTAAAAGTACTGTAGGAGGTAGAGCGTTTAGCTACCAAGCTCCTGTGTTATGGAATCAGCTCCCGACCCATGTTAAATATGCTGACACAGTCTCTTCATTTAAGTCCAGGCTTAAAACGCTCCTCTTCGAAATCGCTTATGGTCAGAGTAGTTAGGAACAGAAAGATAAACCCACAGCTTCAGCTACGCTGCCCTAGGAGTAACTATGCTGGGGGAAGTATGGCAGCTTGAGCACTATCCTCTTCTTCTTCTGACTACTTATGCTATCAAACAATATTTATTTTTTGATTCCACTTGCAAACTGTTCACCGCCTTCTTTTCTTTCTCTCACTCCTGAGGACCTGTGGACCCAGATGCCCCTCCCCTGGTGAAGTGGTCCCTGCCCTGTGTGGACGGTCCCTCATCTGCCTGAAGAGTGGCTCCAGTTCGCCTCAGTCGGTCCCTCATCTGCCTGAAGAGTGGGTCCAGCTCGCCTCCGACGGTCCCTCGTCTGCCTGAAGAGTGGGTCCAGCTCGCCTCCGACGGTCCCTCTTCTGCCTGAAGAGTGGGTCCAGCTCGACTCAGACGGTCCCTCTTCTGCCTGAAGAGTGGGTCCAGCTCGACTCAGACGGTCCCTCATCTGCCTGAAGAGTGGGTCCAGTTCGCCTCAGTCGGTCCCTCTTCTGCCTGAAGAGTGGGTCCAGCTCCAGTCTCCTTGTGTCCGTCTGTCCGTCTGTGAGAGTCGGATCTCTCCTTCACTGGAACTCCTCCAGGTTTCTACGTTTTTTTCCCAAAGAGGTTTTTTTTTTGTAGTTTTTCCTGGCCGAGAAGGAGAGTCTAAGGACAGAGGACCCTGGGACATCGTCCCTCGCCACCACAGACATTGTCTGACTCCATCGCCACCACAGACATTGTTGATTCATTTCTCCCTGTGGCCCTCAGAGGCAACTGTTGTTGTGATTTTGGGCCTTACAAAAATAAATTGATTTGATTTGATTTGATTTACTTTCTGTGCAAGAGGGGCTTGTACATCTGCACAACATGTCTTTTAAAGTTTGAACCTATCTTATTGCATTTTTGAGTTATAGCAGTTTTTACTCTTTTATTGCTCCAAAAGCCTTTTCAGCCCATGAACGTTTGTTTGTGAGTTTTGAAAAAAGCGCAAGAGCTATTCAAACCCTTTTTGCTGGGCAAGTAGGACCTGTAAATCTACACAATATATAGTTTAAAGTTTGAGTCTATCATATTAGGTTTTGGATTTATAGCTGTTTTTGTGTCCATTGCTTCAAAAGCATTTTCAGATAATTTGTGTGTTCTGAAGAAACTACAAGAGATATCTAACCCATACTTTCTGTGCAGGAGGGGCTTGTACATCTGCACAACATGTCTTTTAAAGTTTGAACCTATCTTATTGCATTTTTGAGTTGTAGCAGTTTTTACTTTTTTATTGCTCCAAAAGCCTTTTCAGCCCATGAACAGTTGTTTGTGAGTTTTGAAAAAAGCGCAAGAGCTATTCAAACTCTTTTTGCTGGACAAGTAGGAGCTGTAAATCTACACAATATATAGTTTAAAGTTTGAGTCTATCATATTAGGTTTTGGATTTATAGCAGTTTTTGTGTCTATTGCTTCAAAAGCATTTTCAGATAATTTGTGTGTTCTGAAGAAACTACAAGAGATATCTAACCCATACTTTCTGTGCAAGAGGGGCTTGTACATCTGCACAACATGCCTTTTAAAGTTTGAACCTATCTTATTGCATTTTTGAGTTATAGCAGTTTTTACTTTTTTATTGCTCCAAAAGCCTTTTCAGCCCATGAACATTTGTTTGTGAGTTTTGAAAAAAGCGCAAGAGCTATTCAAACCCTTTTTGCTGGGCAAGTAGGACCTGTAAATTTACACAATATATAGTTTAAAGTTTGAGTCTATCGTATTAGGTTTTGGATTTATAGCTGTTTTTGTGTCTATTGCTTCAAAAGCATTTTCAGATAATTTGTGTGTTCTGAAGAAACTACAAGAGATATCTAACCCATACTTTCTGTGCAAGAGGGGCTTGGACATCTCCCCAACATGTCTTTTAAAGTTTGAACCTATCTTATTGCATTTTTGAGTTATAGCAGTTTTTACTCTTTTATTGCTCCAAAAGCCTTTTCAGCCCATGAACATTTGTTTGTTTGTTTTGAAAAAAGCGCAAGAGCTATTCAAACCCTTTTTGCTGGGCAAGTAGGACCTGTAAATCTACACAATATATAGTTTAAAGTTTGAGTCTATCATATTAGGTTTTGGATTTATAGCTGTTTTTGTGTCTATTGCTTCAAAAGCATTTTCAGATAATTTGTGTGTTCTAAAGAAACTACAAGAGATATCTAACCCATACTTTCTGTGCAAGAGGGGCTTGTACATCTGCACAACATGTCTTTTAAAGTTTGAACCTATCTTATTGCATTTTTGAGTTATAGCAGTTTTTACTTTTTTATTGCTCCAAAAGCCTTTTCAGCCCATGAACATTTGTTTGTGAGTTTTGAAAAAAGCGCAAGAGCTATTCAAACCCTTTTTGCTGGGCAAGTAGGACCTGTAAATCTACACAATATATAGTTTAAAGTTTGAGTGTATCATATTAGGTTTTGGATTTATAGCTGTTTTTGTGTCTATTGCTTCAAAAGCATTTTCAGATAATTTGTGTGTTCTGAAGAAACTACAAGAGATATCTAACCCATACTTTCTGTGCAAGAGGGGCTTGGACATCTCCCCAACATGTCTTTTAAAGTTTGAACCTATCTTATTGCATTTTTGAGTTATAGCAGTTTTTACTTTTTTATTGCTCCAAAAGCCTTTTCAGCCCATGAACAGTTGTTTGTGAGTTTTGAAAAAAGCGCAAGAGCTATTCAAACCCTTTTTGCTGGGCAAGTAGGACCTGTAAATCTACACAATATATAGTTTAAAGTTTGAGTCTATCATATTAGGTTTTGGATTTATAGCTGTTTTTGTGTCTATTGCTTCAAAAGCATTTTCAGATAATTTGTGTGTTCTAAAGAAACTACAAGAGATATCTAACCCATACTTTCTGTGCAAGAGGGGCTTGTACATCTGCACAACATGTCTTTTAAAGTTTGAACCTATCTTATTGCATTTTTGAGTTATAGCAGTTTTTACTTTTTTATTGCTCCAAAAGCCTTTTCAGCCCATGAACATTTGTTTGTGAGTTTTGAAAAAAGCGCAAGAGCTATTCAAACCCTTTTTGCTGGGCAAGTAGGACCTGTAAATCTACACAATATATAGTTTAAAGTTTGAGTCTATCATATTAGGTTTTGGATTTATAGCTGTTTTTGTGTCTATTGCTTCAAAAGCATTTTCAGATAGTTTGTGTGTTCTGAAGAAACTACAAGAGATATCTAACCCATACTTTCTGTGCAAGAGGGGCTTGTACATCTGCACAACATGTCTTTTAAAGTTTGAACCTATCTTATTGCATTTTTGAGTTATAGCAGTTTTTACTTTTTTATTGCTCCAAAAGCCTTTTCAGCCCATGAACATTTGTTTGTGAGTTTTGAAAAAAGCGCAAGAGCTATTCAAACCCTTTTTGCTGGGCAAGTAGGACCTGTAAATCTACACAATATATAGTTTAAAGTTTGAGTCTATCATATTAGGTTTTGGATTTATAGCTGTTTTTGTGTCTATTGCTTCAAAAGCATTTTCAGATAATTTGTGTGTTCTAAAGAAACTACAAGAGATATCTAACCCATACTTTCTGTGCAAGAGGGGCTTGTACATCTGCACAACATGTCTTTTAAAGTTTGAACCTATCTTATTGCATTTTTGAGTTATAGCAGTTTTTACTTTTTTATTGCTCCAAAAGCCTTTTCAGCCCATGAACATTTGTTTGTGAGTTTTGAAAAAAGCGCAAGAGCTATTCAAACCCTTTTTGCTGGGCAAGTAGGACCTGTAAATCTACACAATATATAGTTTAAAGTTTGAGTCTATCATATTAGGTTTTGGATTTATAGCTGTTTTTGTGTCTATTGCTTCAAATGCATTTTCAGATAATTTGTGTGTTCTGAAGAAACTACAAGAGATATCTAACCCATACTTTCTGTGCAAGAGGGGCTTGTACATCTGCACAACATGTCTTTTAAAGTTTGAACCTATCTTATTGCATTTTTGAGTTATAGCAGTTTTTACTTTTTTATTGCTATAAAAAAGCCTTTTCAGCCCATGAACATTTGTTTGTGAGTTTTGAAAAAAGCGCAAGAGCTATTCACACCCTTTTTGCTGGGCAAGTAGGACCTGTAAATCTACACAATATATAGTTTAAAGTTTGAGTCTATCATATTAGGTTTTGGATTTATAGCTGTTTTTGTGTCTATTGCTTCAAAAGCATTTTCAGATAATTTGTGTGTTCTGAAGAAACTACAAGAGATATCTAACCCATACTTTCTGTGCAAGAGGGGCTTGTACATCTGCACAACATGTCTTTTAAAGTTTGAACCTATCTTATTGCATTTTTGAGTTATAGCAGTTTTTACTTTTTTATTGCTCCAAAAGCCTTTTCAGCCCATGAACATTTGTTTGTGAGTTTTGAAAAAAGCGCAAGAGCTATTCAAACCCTTTTTGCTGGGCAAGTAGGACCTGTAAATCTACACAATATATAGTTTAAAGTTTGAGTCTATCATATTAGGTTTTGGATTTATAGCTGTTTTTGTGTCTATTGCTTCAAAAGCATTTTCAGATAATTTGTGTGTTCTGAAGAAACTACAAGAGATATCTAACCCATAAAATGCAGCAGCAAGATTACTAACAGGAACAAAAAGAAGAGAGCACATTACGCCAGTGCTGAAGTCTCTTCACTGGCTCCCCGTCGAGTCTAGAATCAAATTCAAAATTCTACTCTTGACCTACAAAGCCATAAATGACATGGCCCCATCCTACCTCAAAGATGCTATAGAACCATATCATCCAAACAGAGCTCTTCGCTCTCAGAATGCTGGCCTTCTGGTGGTGCCAAGAGTCTCTAAAAGTACTGTAGGAGGTAGAGCGTTTAGCTACCAAGCTCCTGTGTTATGGAATCAGCTCCCGACCCATGTTAAATATGCTGACACAGTCTCTTCATTTAAGTCCAGGCTTAAAACGCTCCTCTTCGAAATCGCTTATGGTCAGAGTAGTTAGGAACAGAAAGATAAACCCACAGCTTCAGCTACGCTGCCCTAGGAGTAACTATGCTGGGGGAAGTATGGCAGCTTGAGCACTATCCTCTTCTTCTTCTGACTACTTATGCTATCAAACAATATTTATTTTTTGATTCCACTTGCAAACTGTTCACCGCCTTCTTTTCTTTCTCTCACTCCTGAGGACCTGTGGACCCAGATGCCCCTCCCCTGGTGAAGTGGTCCCTGCCCTGTGTGGACGGTCCCTCATCTGCCTGAAGAGTGGCTCCAGTTCGCCTCAGTCGGTCCCTCATCTGCCTGAAGAGTGGGTCCAGCTCGCCTCCGACGGTCCCTCGTCTGCCTGAAGAGTGGGTCCAGCTCGCCTCCGACGGTCCCTCTTCTGCCTGAAGAGTGGGTCCAGCTCGACTCAGACGGTCCCTCTTCTGCCTGAAGAGTGGGTCCAGCTCGACTCAGACGGTCCCTCATCTGCCTGAAGAGTGGGTCCAGTTCGCCTCAGTCGGTCCCTTTTCTGCCTGAAGAGTGGGTCCAGCTCCAGTCTCCTTGTGTCCGTCTGTCCGTCTGTGAGAGTCGGATCTCTCCTTCACTGGAACTCCTCCAGGTTTCTACGTTTTTTTCCCAAAGAGGTTTTTTTTTTGTAGTTTTTCCTGGCCGAGAAGGAGAGTCTAAGGACAGAGGACCCTGGGACATCGTCCCTCGCCACCACAGACATTGTCTGACTCCATCGCCACCACAGACATTGTTGATTCATTTCTCCCTGTGGCCCTCAGAGGCAACTGTTGTTGTGATTTTGGGCCTTACAAAAATAAATTGATTTGATTTGATTTGATTTACTTTCTGTGCAAGAGGGGCTTGTACATCTGCACAACATGTCTTTTAAAGTTTGAACCTATCTTATTGCATTTTTGAGTTATAGCAGTTTTTACTCTTTTATTGCTCCAAAAGCCTTTTCAGCCCATGAACGTTTGTTTGTGAGTTTTGAAAAAAGCGCAAGAGCTATTCAAACCCTTTTTGCTGGGCAAGTAGGACCTGTAAATCTACACAATATATAGTTTAAAGTTTGAGTCTATCATATTAGGTTTTGGATTTATAGCTGTTTTTGTGTCCATTGCTTCAAAAGCATTTTCAGATAATTTGTGTGTTCTGAAGAAACTACAAGAGATATCTAACCCATACTTTCTGTGCAAGAGGGGCTTGTACATCTGCACAACATGTCTTTTAAAGTTTGAACCTATCTTATTGCATTTTTGAGTTGTAGCAGTTTTTACTTTTTTATTGCTCCAAAAGCCTTTTCAGCCCATGAACAGTTGTTTGTGAGTTTTGAAAAAAGCGCAAGAGCTATTCAAACTCTTTTTGCTGGACAAGTAGGAGCTGTAAATCTACACAATATATAGTTTAAAGTTTGAGTCTATCATATTAGGTTTTGGATTTATAGCAGTTTTTGTGTCTATTGCTTCAAAAGCATTTTCAGATAATTTGTGTGTTCTGAAGAAACTACAAGAGATATCTAACCCATACTTTCTGTGCAAGAGGGGCTTGTACATCTGCACAACATGCCTTTTAAAGTTTGAACCTATCTTATTGCATTTTTGAGTTATAGCAGTTTTTACTTTTTTATTGCTCCAAAAGCCTTTTCAGCCCATGAACATTTGTTTGTGAGTTTTGAAAAAAGCGCAAGAGCTATTCAAACCATTTTTGCTGGGCAAGTAGGACCTGTAAATCTACACAATATATAGTTTAAAGTTTGAGTCTATCATATTAGGTTTTGGATTTATAGCTGTTTTTGTGTCTATTAATTCAAAAGCATTTTCAGATAATTTGTGTGTTCTAAAGAAACTACAAGAGATATCTAACCCATACTTTCTGTGCAAGAGGGGCTTGTACATCTGCACAACATGTCTTTTAAAGTTTGAACCTATCTTATTGCATTTTTGAGTTATAGCAGTTTTTACTTTTTTATTTCTCCAAAAGCCTTTTCAGCCCATGAACATTTGTTTGTGAGTTTTGAAAAAAGCGCAAGAGCTATTCAAACCCTTTTTGCTGGGCAAGTAGGACCTGTAAATCTACACAATATATAGTTTAAAGTTTGAGTCTATCATATTAGGTTTTGGATTTATAGCTGTTTTTGTGTCTATTGCTTCAAAAGCATTTTCAGATAATTTGTGTGTTCTGAAGAAACTACAAGAGATATCTAACCCATACTTTCTGTGCAAGAGGGGCTTGTACATCTGCACAACATGTCTTTTAAAGTTTGAACCTATCTTATTGCATTTTTGAGTTATAGCAGTTTTTACTCTTTTATTGCTCCAAAAGCCTTTTCAGCCCATGAACGTTTGTTTGTGAGTTTTGAAAAAAGCGCAAGAGCTATTCAAACCCTTTTTGCTGGGCAAGTAGGACCTGTAAATCTACACAATATATAGTTTAAAGTTTGAGTCTATCATATTAGGTTTTGGATTTATAGCTGTTTTTGTGTCTATTGCTTCAAAAGCATTTTCAGATAATTTGTGTGTTCTAAAGAAACTACAAGAGATATCTAACCCATACTTTCTGTGCAAGAGGGGCTTGTACATCTGCCCAACATGTCTTTTAAAGTTTGAACCTATCTTATTGCATTTTCTAGTTATAGCAGTTTTTACTTTTTTATTGCTCCAAAAGCCTTTTCAGCCCATGAACATTTGTTTGTGAGTTTTGAAAAAAGCGCAAGAGCTATTCAAACCCTTTTTGCTGGGCAAGTAGGACCTGTAAATCTACACAATATATAGTTTAAAGTTTGAGTCTATCATATTAGGTTTTGGATTTATAGCTGTTTTTGTGTCTATTGCTTCAAAAGCATTTTCAGATAATTTGTGTGTTCTGAAGAAACTACAAGAGATATCTAACCCATACTTTCTGTGCAAGAGGGGCTTGTACATCTGCACAACATGTCTTTTAAAGTTTGAACCTATCTTATTGCATTTTTGAGTTATAGCAGTTTTTACTTTTTTTATTGCTCCAAAAGCCTTTTCATCCCATGAACATTTGTTTGTGAGTTTTGAAAAAAGCGCAAGAGCTATTCAAACCCTTTTTGCTGGGCAAGTAGGACCTGTAAATCTACACAATATATAGTTTAAAGTTTGAGTCTATCATATTAGGTTTTGGATTTATAGCTGTTTTTGTGTCTATTGCTTCAAAAGCATTTACAGATAATTTGTGTGTTCTGGAGAAACTACAAGAGATATCTAACCCATACTTTCTGTGCAAGAGGGGCTTGTACATCTGCACAACATGTCTTTTAAAGTTTGAACCTATCTTATTGCATTTTTGAGTTATAGCAGTTTTTACTCTTTTATTGCTCCAAAAGCCTTTTCAGCCCATGAACGTTTGTTTGTGAGTTTTGAAAAAAGCGCAAGAGCTATTCAAACCCTTTTTGCTGGGCAAGTAGGACCTGTAAATCTACACAATATATAGTTTAAAGTTTGAGTCTATCATATTAGGTTTTTGATTTATAGCTGTTTTTGTGTCTATTGCTTCAAAAGCATTTTCAGATAATTTGTGTGTTCTAAAGAAACTACAAGAGATATCTAACCCATACTTTCTGTGCAAGAGGGGCTTGTACATCTGCACAACATGTCGTTTAAAGTTTGAACCTATCTTATTGCATTTTCTAGTTATAGCAGTTTTTACTTTTTTATTGCTCCAAAAGCCTTTTCAGCCCATGAACATTTGTTTGTGAGTTTTGAAAAAAGCGCAAGAGCTATTCAAACCCTTTTTGCTGGGCAAGTAGGACCTGTAAATCTACACAATATATAGTTTAAAGTTTGAGTCTATCATATTAGGTTTTGGATTTATAGCTGTTTTTGTGTCTATTGCTTCAAAAGCATTTTCAGATAATTTGTGTGTTCTAAAGAAACTACAAGAGATATCTAACCCATACTTTCTGTGCAAGAGGGGCTTGTACATCTGCACAACATGTCTTTTAAAGTTTGAACCTATCTTATTGCATTTTTGAGTTATAGCAGTTTTTACTTTTTTATTTCTCCAAAAGCCTTTTCAGCCCATGAACATTTGTTTGTGAGTTTTGAAAAAAGCGCAAGAGCTATTCAAACCCTTTTTGCTGGGCAAGTAGGACCTGTAAATCTACACAATATATAGTTTAAAGTTTGAGTCTATCATATTAGGTTTTGGATTTATAGCTGTTTTTGTGTCTATTGCTTCAAAAGCATTTTCAGATAATTTGTGTGTTCTGAAGAAACTACAAGAGATATCTAACCCATACTTTCTGTGCAAGAGGGGCTTGTACATCTGCACAACATGTCTTTTAAAGTTTGAACCTATCTTATTGCATTTTTGAGTTATAGCAGTTTTTACTCTTTTATTGCTCCAAAAGCCTTTTCAGCCCATGAACGTTTGTTTGTGAGTTTTGAAAAAAGCGCAAGAGCTATTCAAACCCTTTTTGCTGGGCAAGTAGGACCTGTAAATCTACACAATATATAGTTTAAAGTTTGAGTCTATCATATTAGGTTTTGGATTTATAGCTGTTTTTGTGTCTATTGCTTCAAAAGCATTTTCAGATAATTTGTGTGTTCTAAAGAAACTACAAGAGATATCTAACCCATACTTTCTGTGCAAGAGGGGCTTGTACATCTGCCCAACATGTCTTTTAAAGTTTGAACCTATCTTATTGCATTTTCTAGTTATAGCAGTTTTTACTTTTTTATTGCTCCAAAAGCCTTTTCAGCCCATGAACATTTGTTTGTGAGTTTTGAAAAAAGCGCAAGAGCTATTCAAACCCTTTTTGCTGGGCAAGTAGGACCTGTAAATCTACACAATATATAGTTTAAAGTTTGAGTCTATCATATTAGGTTTTGGATTTATAGCCGTTTTTGTGTCTATTGCTTCAAAAGCATTTTCAGATAATTTGTGTGTTCTGAAGAAACTACAAGAGATATCTAACCCATACTTTCTGTGCAAGAGGGGCTTGTACATCTGCACAACATGTCTTTTAAAGTTTGAACCTATCTTATTGCATTTTTGAGTTATAGCAGTTTTTACTTTTTTTATTGCTCCAAAAGCCTTTTCATCCCATGAACATTTGTTTGTGAGTTTTGAAAAAAGCGCAAGAGCTATTCAAACCCTTTTTGCTGGGCAAGTAGGACCTGTAAATCTACACAATATATAGTTTAAAGTTTGAGTCTATCATATTAGGTTTTGGATTTATAGCTGTTTTTGTGTCTATTGCTTCAAAAGCATTTACAGATAATTTGTGTGTTCTGGAGAAACTACAAGAGATATCTAACCCATACTTTCTGTGCAAGAGGGGCTTGTACATCTGCACAACATGTCTTTTAAAGTTTGAACCTATCTTATTGCATTTTTGAGTTATAGCAGTTTTTACTCTTTTATTGCTCCAAAAGCCTTTTCAGCCCATGAACGTTTGTTTGTGAGTTTTGAAAAAAGCGCAAGAGCTATTCAAACCCTTTTTGCTGGGCAAGTAGGACCTGTAAATCTACACAATATATAGTTTAAAGTTTGAGTCTATCATATTAGGTTTTTGATTTATAGCTGTTTTTGTGTCTATTGCTTCAAAAGCATTTTCAGATAATTTGTGTGTTCTAAAGAAACTACAAGAGATATCTAACCCATACTTTCTGTGCAAGAGGGGCTTGTACATCTGCACAACATGTCTTTTAAAGTTTGAACCTATCTTATTGCATTTTTGAGTTATAGCAGTTTTTACTTTTTTTTTTGCTCCAAAAGCCTTTTCAGCCCATGAACATTTGTTTGTGAGTTTTAAAAAAAGCGCAAGAGCTATTCAAACCCTTTTTGCTGGGCAAGTAGGACCTGTAAATCTACACAATATATAGTTTAAAGTTTGAGTCTATCATATTAGGTTTTGGATTTATAGCAGTTTTTGTGTCTATTGCTTCAAAAGCATTTTCAGATAATTTGTGTGTTCTGAAGAAACTACAAGAGATATCTAACCCATACTTTCTGTGCAAGAGGGGCTTGTACATCTGCACAACATGTCTTTTAAAGTTTGAACCTATCTTATTGCATTTTTGAGTTATAGCAGTTTTTACTTTTTTATTGCTCCAAAAGCCTTTTCAGCCCATGAACATTTGTTTGTGATTTTTGGAAAAAGCGCAAGAGCTATTCAAACCCTTTTTGCTGGGCAAGTAGGACCTGTAAATCTACACAATATATAGTTTAAAGTTTGAGTCTATCATATTAGGTTTTGGATTTATAGCTGTTTTTGTGTCTATTGCTTCAAAAGCATTTTCAGATAATTTGTGTGTTCTGAAGAAACTACAAGAGATATCTAACCCATAAAATGCAGCAGCAAGATTACTAACAGGAACAAAAAGAAGAGAGCACATTACGCCAGTGCTGAAGTCTCTTCACTGGCTCCCCGTCGAGTCTAGAATCAAATTCAAAATTCTACTCTTGACCTACAAAGCCATAAATGACATGGCCCCATCCTACCTCAAAGATGCTATAGAACCATATCATCCAAACAGAGCTCTTCGCTCTCAGAATGCTGGCCTTCTGGTGGTGCCAAGAGTCTCTAAAAGTACTGTAGGAGGTAGAGCGTTTAGCTACCAAGCTCCTGTGTTATGGAATCAGCTCCCGACCCATGTTAAATATGCTGACACAGTCTCTTCATTTAAGTCCAGGCTTAAAACGCTCCTCTTCGAAATCGCTTATGGTCAGAGTAGTTAGGAACAGAAAGATAAACCCACAGCTTCAGCTACGCTGCCCTAGGAGTAACTATGCTGGGGGAAGTATGGCAGCTTGAGCACTATCCTCTTCTTCTTCTGACTACTTATGCTATCAAACAATATTTATTTTTTGATTCCACTTGCAAACTGTTCACCGCCTTCTTTTCTTTCTCTCACTCCTGAGGACCTGTGGACCCAGATGCCCCTCCCCTGGTGAAGTGGTCCCTGCCCTGTGTGGACGGTCCCTCATCTGCCTGAAGAGTGGCTCCAGTTCGCCTCAGTCGGTCCCTCATCTGCCTGAAGAGTGGGTCCAGCTCGCCTCCGACGGTCCCTCGTCTGCCTGAAGAGTGGGTCCAGCTCGCCTCCGACGGTCCCTCTTCTGCCTGAAGAGTGGGTCCAGCTCGACTCAGACGGTCCCTCTTCTGCCTGAAGAGTGGGTCCAGCTCGACTCAGACGGTCCCTCATCTGCCTGAAGAGTGGGTCCAGTTCGCCTCAGTCGGTCCCTCTTCTGCCTGAAGAGTGGGTCCAGCTCCAGTCTCCTTGTGTCCGTCTGTCCGTCTGTGAGAGTCGGATCTCTCCTTCACTGGAACTCCTCCAGGTTTCTACGTTTTTTTCCCAAAGAGGTTTTTTTTTTGTAGTTTTTCCTGGCCGAGAAGGAGAGTCTAAGGACAGAGGACCCTGGGACATCGTCCCTCGCCACCACAGACATTGTCTGACTCCATCGCCACCACAGACATTGTTGATTCATTTCTCCCTGTGGCCCTCAGAGGCAACTGTTGTTGTGATTTTGGGCCTTACAAAAATAAATTGATTTGATTTGATTTGATTTACTTTCTGTGCAAGAGGGGCTTGTACATCTGCACAACATGTCTTTTAAAGTTTGAACCTATCTTATTGCATTTTTGAGTTATAGCAGTTTTTACTCTTTTATTGCTCCAAAAGCCTTTTCAGCCCATGAACGTTTGTTTGTGAGTTTTGAAAAAAGCGCAAGAGCTATTCAAACCCTTTTTGCTGGGCAAGTAGGACCTGTAAATCTACACAATATATAGTTTAAAGTTTGAGTCTATCATATTAGGTTTTGGATTTATAGCTGTTTTTGTGTCCATTGCTTCAAAAGCATTTTCAGATAATTTGTGTGTTCTGAAGAAACTACAAGAGATATCTAACCCATACTTTCTGTGCAAGAGGGGCTTGTACATCTGCACAACATGTCTTTTAAAGTTTGAACCTATCTTATTGCATTTTTGAGTTGTAGCAGTTTTTACTTTTTTATTGCTCCAAAAGCCTTTTCAGCCCATGAACAGTTGTTTGTGAGTTTTGAAAAAAGCGCAAGAGCTATTCAAACTCTTTTTGCTGGACAAGTAGGAGCTGTAAATCTACACAATATATAGTTTAAAGTTTGAGTCTATCATATTAGGTTTTGGATTTATAGCAGTTTTTGTGTCTATTGCTTCAAAAGCATTTTCAGATAATTTGTGTGTTCTGAAGAAACTACAAGAGATATCTAACCCATACTTTCTGTGCAAGAGGGGCTTGTACATCTGCACAACATGCCTTTTAAAGTTTGAACCTATCTTATTGCATTTTTGAGTTATAGCAGTTTTTACTTTTTTATTGCTCCAAAAGCCTTTTCAGCCCATGAACATTTGTTTGTGAGTTTTGAAAAAAGCGCAAGAGCTATTCAAACCATTTTTGCTGGGCAAGTAGGACCTGTAAATCTACACAATATATAGTTTAAAGTTTGAGTCTATCATATTAGGTTTTGGATTTATAGCTGTTTTTGTGTCTATTAATTCAAAAGCATTTTCAGATAATTTGTGTGTTCTAAAGAAACTACAAGAGATATCTAACCCATACTTTCTGTGCAAGAGGGGCTTGTACATCTGCACAACATGTCTTTTAAAGTTTGAACCTATCTTATTGCATTTTTGAGTTATAGCAGTTTTTACTTTTTTATTTCTCCAAAAGCCTTTTCAGCCCATGAACATTTGTTTGTGAGTTTTGAAAAAAGCGCAAGAGCTATTCAAACCCTTTTTGCTGGGCAAGTAGGACCTGTAAATCTACACAATATATAGTTTAAAGTTTGAGTCTATCATATTAGGTTTTGGATTTATAGCTGTTTTTGTGTCTATTGCTTCAAAAGCATTTTCAGATAATTTGTGTGTTCTGAAGAAACTACAAGAGATATCTAACCCATACTTTCTGTGCAAGAGGGGCTTGTACATCTGCACAACATGTCTTTTAAAGTTTGAACCTATCTTATTGCATTTTTGAGTTATAGCAGTTTTTACTCTTTTATTGCTCCAAAAGCCTTTTCAGCCCATGAACGTTTGTTTGTGAGTTTTGAAAAAAGCGCAAGAGCTATTCAAACCCTTTTTGCTGGGCAAGTAGGACCTGTAAATCTACACAATATATAGTTTAAAGTTTGAGTCTATCATATTAGGTTTTGGATTTATAGCTGTTTTTGTGTCTATTGCTTCAAAAGCATTTTCAGATAATTTGTGTGTTCTAAAGAAACTACAAGAGATATCTAACCCATACTTTCTGTGCAAGAGGGGCTTGTACATCTGCCCAACATGTCTTTTAAAGTTTGAACCTATCTTATTGCATTTTCTAGTTATAGCAGTTTTTACTTTTTTATTGCTCCAAAAGCCTTTTCAGCCCATGAACATTTGTTTGTGAGTTTTGAAAAAAGCGCAAGAGCTATTCAAACCCTTTTTGCTGGGCAAGTAGGACCTGTAAATCTACACAATATATAGTTTAAAGTTTGAGTCTATCATATTAGGTTTTGGATTTATAGCTGTTTTTGTGTCTATTGCTTCAAAAGCATTTTCAGATAATTTGTGTGTTCTGAAGAAACTACAAGAGATATCTAACCCATACTTTCTGTGCAAGAGGGGCTTGTACATCTGCACAACATGTCTTTTAAAGTTTGAACCTATCTTATTGCATTTTTGAGTTATAGCAGTTTTTACTTTTTTTATTGCTCCAAAAGCCTTTTCATCCCATGAACATTTGTTTGTGAGTTTTGAAAAAAGCGCAAGAGCTATTCAAACCCTTTTTGCTGGGCAAGTAGGACCTGTAAATCTACACAATATATAGTTTAAAGTTTGAGTCTATCATATTAGGTTTTGGATTTATAGCTGTTTTTGTGTCTATTGCTTCAAAAGCATTTACAGATAATTTGTGTGTTCTGGAGAAACTACAAGAGATATCTAACCCATACTTTCTGTGCAAGAGGGGCTTGTACATCTGCACAACATGTCTTTTAAAGTTTGAACCTATCTTATTGCATTTTTGAGTTATAGCAGTTTTTACTCTTTTATTGCTCCAAAAGCCTTTTCAGCCCATGAACGTTTGTTTGTGAGTTTTGAAAAAAGCGCAAGAGCTATTCAAACCCTTTTTGCTGGGCAAGTAGGACCTGTAAATCTACACAATATATAGTTTAAAGTTTGAGTCTATCATATTAGGTTTTTGATTTATAGCTGTTTTTGTGTCTATTGCTTCAAAAGCATTTTCAGATAATTTGTGTGTTCTAAAGAAACTACAAGAGATATCTAACCCATACTTTCTGTGCAAGAGGGGCTTGTACATCTGCACAACATGTCTTTTAAAGTTTGAACCTATCTTATTGCATTTTCTAGTTATAGCAGTTTTTACTTTTTTATTGCTCCAAAAGCCTTTTCAGCCCATGAACATTTGTTTGTGAGTTTTGAAAAAAGCGCAAGAGCTATTCAAACTCTTTTTGCTGGGCAAGTAGGACCTGTAAATCTACACAATATATAGTTTAAAGTTTGAGTCTATCATATTAGGTTTTGGATTTATAGCTGTTTTTGTGTCTATTGCTTCAAAAGCATTTTCAGATAATTTGTGTGTTCTAAAGAAACTACAAGAGATATCTAACCCATACTTTCTGTGCAAGAGGGGCTTGTACATCTGCACAACATGTCTTTTAAAGTTTGAACCTATCTTATTGCATTTTTGAGTTATAGCAGTTTTTACTTTTTTTTTTGCTCCAAAAGCCTTTTCAGCCCATGAACATTTGTTTGTGAGTTTTAAAAAAAGCGCAAGAGCTATTCAAACCCTTTTTGCTGGGCAAGTAGGACCTGTAAATCTACACAATATATAGTTTAAAGTTTGAGTCTATCATATTAGGTTTTGGATTTATAGCAGTTTTTGTGTCTATTGCTTCAAAAGCATTTTCAGATAATTTGTGTGTTCTGAAGAAACTACAAGAGATATCTAACCCATACTTTCTGTGCAAGAGGGGCTTGTACATCTGCACAACATGTCTTTTAAAGTTTGAACCTATCTTATTGCATTTTTGAGTTATAGCAGTTTTTACTTTTTTATTGCTCCAAAAGCCTTTTCAGCCCATGAACATTTGTTTGTGAGTTTTGAAAAAAGCGCAAGAGCTATTCAAACCCTTTTTGCTGGGCAAGTAGGACCTGTATATCTACACAATATATAGTTTAAAGTTTGAGTCTATCATATTAGGTTTTGGATTTATAGCTGTTTTTGTGTCTATTGCTTCAAAAGCATTTGCAGATAATTTGTGTGTTCTGAAGAAACTACAAGAGATATCTAACCCATACTTTCTGTGCAAGAGGGGCTTGTACATCTGCACAACATGTCTTTTAAAGTTTGAACCTATCTTATTGCATTTTTGAGTTATAGCAGTTTTTACTTTTTTATTGCTCCAAAAGCCTTTTCAGCCCATGAACAGTTGTTTGTGAGTTTTGAAAAAAGCGTTAGAGCTATTCAAACCCTTTTTGCTGGGATAGTAGGACCTGTAAATCTACACAATATATAGTTTAAAGTTTGAGTCTATCATATTAGGTTTTGGATTTATAGCTGTTTTTGTGTCTATTGCTTCAAAAGCATTTTCAGATAATTTGTGTGTTCTAAAGAAACTACAAGAGATATCTAACCCATACTTTCTGTGCAAGAGGGGCTTGTACATCTGCACAACATGTCTTTTAAAGTTTGAACCTATCTTATTGCATTTTTGAGTTGTAGCAGTTTTTACTTTTTTATTGCTCCAAAAGCCTTTTCAGCCATTAAACATTTGTTTGTGAGTTTTGAAAAAAGCGCAAGAGCTGTTCAAACCCTTTTTGCTGGGCAAGTAGGACCTGTAAATCTACACAATATATAGTTTAAAGTTTGAGTCTATCATATTAGGTTTTGGATTTATAGCTGTTTTTGTGTCTATTGCTTCAAAAGCATTTACAGATAATTTGTGTGTTCTGAAGAAACTACAAGAGATATCTAACCCATACTTTCTGTGCAAGAGGGGCTTGTACATCTGCACAACATGTCTTTTAAAGTTTGAACCTATCTTATTGCATTTTTGAGTTATAGCAGTTTTTACTCTTTTATTGCTCCAAAAGCCTTTTCAGCCCATGAACATTTGTTTGTGAGTTTTGGTAAAAGCGCAAGAGCTATTCAAACCCTTTTTGCTGGGCAAGTAGGACCTGTAAATCTACACAATATATAGTTTAAAGTTTGAGTCTATCATATTAGGTTTTGGATTTATAGCTGTTTTTGTGTCTATTGCTTCAAAAGCATTTTCAGATAATTTGTGTGTTCTGAAGAAATTACAAGAGATATCTAACCCATACTTTCTGTGCAAGAGGGGCTTGTACATCTGCACAACATGTCTTTTAAAGTTTGAACCTATCTTATTGCATTTTTGAGTTATAGCAGTTTTTACTTTTTTATTGCTCCAAAAGCCTTTTCAGCACATGAACAATTGTTTGGGAGTTTTGAAAAAAGCGCAAGAGCTATTCAAACCCTTTTTGCTGGGCAAGTAGGACCTGTAAATCTACACAATATATAGTTTAAAGTTTGAGTCTATCATATTAGGTTTTGGATTTATAGCTGTTTTTGTGTCTATTGCTTCAAAAGCATTTTCAGATAATTTGTGTGTTCTGAAGAAACTACAAGAGATATCTAACCCATACTTTCTGTGCAAGAGGGGCTTGTACATCTGCACAACATGCCTTTTAAAGTTTGAACCTATCTTATTGCATTTTTGAGTTATAGCAGTTTTTACTTTTTTATTGCTCCAAAAGCCTTTTCAGCCCATGAACAGTTGTTTGTGAGTTTTGAAAAAAGCGCAAGAGCTATTCAAACTCTTTTTGCTGGACAAGTAGGAGCTGTAAATCTACACAATATATAGTTTAAAGTTTGAGTCTATCATATTAGGTTTTGGATTTATAGCTGTTTTTGTGTCCATTGCTTCAAAAGCATTTTCAGATAATTTGTGTGTTCTGAAGAAATTACAAGAGATATCTAACCCATACTTTCTGTGCAAGAGGGGCTTGTACATCTGCACAACATGTCTTTTAAAGTTTGAACCTATCTTATTGCATTTTTGAGTTGTAGCAGTTTTTACTTTTTTATTGCTCCAAAAGCCTTTTCAGCCCATAAACATTTGTTTGGGAGTTTTGAAAAAAGCGCAAGAGCTATTCAAACCCTTTTTGCTGGGCAAGTAGGACCTGTAAATCTACACAATATATAGTTTAAAGTTTGAGTCTATCATATTAGGTTTTGGATTTATAGCTGTTTTTGTGTCTATTGTTTCAAAAGCATTTTCAGATAATTTGTGTGTTCTGAAGAAACTACAAGAGATATCTAACCCATACTTTCTGTGCAAGAGGGGCTTGTACATCTGCACAACATGTCTTTTAAAGTTTGAACCTATCTTATTGCATTTTTGAGTTATAGCAGTTTTTACTTTTTTATTGCTCCAAAAGCCTTTTCAGCACATGAACATTTGTTTGGGAGTTTTGAAAAAAGCGCAAGAGCTATTCAAACCCTTTTTGCTGGGCGAGTAGGACCTGTAAATCTACACAATATATAGTTTAAAGTTTGAGTCTATCATATTAGGTTTTGGATTTATAGCTGTTTTTGTGTCTATTGCTTCAAAAGCATTTTCAGATAATTTGTGTGTTCTGAAGAAACTACAAGAGATATCTAACCCATACTTTCTGTGCAAGAGGGGCTTGTACATCTGCACAACATGTCTTTTAAAGTTTGAACCTATCTTATTGCATTTTTGAGTTATAGCAGTTTTTACTTTTTTATTGCTCCAAAAGCCTTTTCAGCCCATGAACAGTTGTTTGTGAGTTTTGAAAAAAGCGCAAGAGCTATTCAAACTCGTTTTGCTGGACAAGTAGGAGCTGTAAATCTACACAATATATAGTTTAAAGTTTGAGTCTATCATATTAGGTTTTGGATTTATAGCTGTTTTTGTGTCCATTGCTTCAAAAGCATTTTCAGATAATTTGTGTGTTCTGAAGAAATTACAAGAGATATCTAACCCATACTTTCTGTGCAAGAGGGGCTTGTACATCTGCACAACATGCCTTTTAAAGTTTGAACCTATCTTATTGCATTTTTGAGTTATAGCAGTTTTTACTCTTTTATTGCTCCAAAAGCCTTTTCAGCCCATGAACAGTTGTTTGTGAGTTTTGAAAAAAGCGTTAGAGCTATTCAAACCATTTTTGCTGGGCAAGTAGGACCTGTAAATCTACACAATATATAGTTTAAAGTTTGAGTCTATAATATTAGGTTTTGGATTTATAGCTGTTTTTGTGTCTATTGCTTCAAAAGCATTTTCAGATAATTTGTGTGTTCTGAAGAAACTACAAGAGATATCTAACCCATACTTTCTGTGCAAGAGGGGCTTGTACATCTGCACAACATGTCTTTTAAAGTTTGAACCTATCTTATTGCATTTTTGAGTTATAGCAGTTTTTACTTTTTTATTGCTCCAAAAGCCTTTTCAGCCCATTAACAGTTGTTTGTGAGTTTTGAAAAAAGCGCAAGAGCTATTCAAACTCTTTTTGCTGGACAAGTAGGAGCTGTAAATCTACACAATATATAGTTTAAAGTTATAGTCTATCATATTAGGTTTTGGATTTATAGCTGTTTTTGTGTCCATTGCTTCAAAAGCATTTTCAGATAATTTGTGTGTTCTGAAGAAATTACAAGAGATATCTAACCCATACTTTCTGTGCAAGAGGGGCTTGTACATCTGCACAACATGTCTTTTAAAGTTTGAACCTATCTTATTGCATTTTTGAGTTGTAGCAGTTTTTACTTTTTTATTGCTCCAAAAGCCTTTTCAGCCCATGAACGTTTGTTTGTGAGTTTTGAAAAAAGCGCAAGAGCTATTCAAACCCTTTTTGCTGGGCAAGTAGGACCTGTAAATCTACACAATATATAGTTTAAAGTTTGAGTCTATCATATTAGGTTTTGGATTTATAGCTGTTTTTGTGTCTATTGTTTCAAAAGCATTTTCAGATAATTTGTGTGTTCTGAAGAAACTACAAGAGATATCTAACCCATACTTTCTGTGCAAGAGGGGCTTGTACATCTGCACAACATGTCTTTTAAAGTTTGAACCTATCTTATTGCATTTTTGAGTTATAGCAGTTTTTACTTTTTTATTGCTCCAAAAGCCTTTTCAGCCCATGAACAGTTGTTTGTGAGTTTTGAAAAAAGCGCAAGAGCTATTCAAACTCGTTTTGCTGGACAAGTAGGAGCTGTAAATCTACACAATATATAGTTTAAAGTTTGAGTCTATCATATTAGGTTTTGAATTTATAGCTGTTTTTGTGTCCATTGCTTCAAAAGCATTTTCAGATAATTTGTGTGTTCTGAAGAAATTACAAGAGATATCTAACCCATACTTTCTGTGCAAGAGGGTCTTGTACATCTGCACAACATGCCTTTTAAAGTTTGAACCTATCTTATTGCATTTTTGAGTTATAGCAGTTTTTACTTTTTTATTGCTCCAAAAGCCTTTTCAGCCCATGAACAGTTGTTTGTGAGTTTTGAAAAAAGCGTTAGAGCTATTCAAACCCTTTTTGCTGGGATAGTAGGACCTGTAAATCTACACAATATATAGTTTAAAGTTTGAGTCTATCATATTAGGTTTTGGATTTATAGCTGTTTTTGTGTCTATTGCTTCAAAAGCATTTTCAGATAATTTGTGTGTTCTAAAGAAACTACAAGAGATATCTAACCCATACTTTCTGTGCAAGAGGGGCTTGTACATCTGCACAACATGTCTTTTAAAGTTTGAACCTATCTTATTGCATTTTTGAGATATAGCAGTTTTTACTTTTTTATTGCTCCAAAAGCCTTTTCATCCCATGAACATTTGTTTGTGAGTTTTGAAAAAAGCGCAAGAGCTATTCAAACCCTTTTTGCTGGGCAAGTAGGACCTGTAAATCTACACAATATATAGTTTAAAGTTTGAGTCTATCATATTAGGTTTTGGATTTATAGCTGTTTTTGTGTCTATTGCTTCAAAAGCATTTACAGATAATTTGTGTGTTCTGAAGAAACTACAAGAGATATCTAACCCATACTTTCTGTGCAAGAGGGGCTTGTACATCTGCACAACATGTCTTTTAAAGTTTGAACCTATCTTATTGCATTTTTGAGTTATAGCAGTTTTTACTTTTTTATTGCTCCAAAAGCCTTTTCAGCCCATGAACATTTGTTTGTGAGTTTTGAAAAAAGCGCAAGAGCTATTCAAACCCTTTTTGCTGGGCAAGTAGGACCTGTAAATCTACACAATATATAGTTTAAAGTTTGAGTCTATCATATTAGGTTTTGGATTTATAGCTGTTTTTTGTGTCTATTGCTTCAAAAGCATTTTCAGATAATTTGTGTGTTCTGAAGAAACTACAAGAGATATCTAACCCATACTTTCTGTGCAAGAGGGGCTTGTACATCTGCACAACATGTCTTTTAAAGTTTGAACCTATCTTATTGCATTTTTGAGTTATAGCAGTTTTTACTTTTTTATTGCTCCAAAAGCCTTTTCAGCCCATGAACAGTTGTTTGTGAGTTTTGAAAAAAGCGTTAGAGCTATTCAAACCCTTTTTGCTGGGCAAGTAGGACCTGTAAATCTACACAATATATAGTTTAAAGTTTGAGTCTATCATATTAGGTTTTGGATTTATAGCTGTTTTTGTGTCTATTGCTTCAAAAGCATTTTCAGACAATTTGTGTGTTCTAAAGAAACTACAAGAGATATCTAACCCATACTTTCTGTGCAAGAGGGGCTTGTACATCTGCACAACATGTCTTTTAAAGTTTGAACCTATCTTATTGCATTTTTGAGTTATAGCAGTTTTTACTTTTTTATTGCTCCAAAAGCCTTTTCAGCCCATGAACAGTTGTTTGTGAGTTTTGAAAAAAGCGCAAGAGCTATTCAAACTCGTTTTGCTGGACAAGTAGGAGCTGTAAATCTACACAATATATAGTTTAAAGTTTGAGTCTATCATATTAGGTTTTGGATTTATAGCTGTTTTTGTGTCCATTGCTTCAAAAGCATTTTCAGATAATTTGTGTGTTCTGAAGAAACTACAAGAGATATCTAACCCATACTTTCTGTGCAAGAGGGGCTTGTACATCTGCACAACATGTCTTTTAAAGTTTGAACCTATCTTATTGCATTTTTGAGTTATAGCAGTTTTTACTTTTTTATTGCTCCAAAAGCCTTTTCAGCCCATGAACAGTTGTTTGTGAGTTTTGAAAAAAGCGTTAGAGCTATTCAAACCCTTTTTGCTGGGATAGTAGGACCTGTAAATCTACACAATATATACTTTAAAGTTTGAGTCTATCATATTAGGTTTTGGATTTATAGCTGTTTTTGTGTCTATTGCTTCAAAAGCATTTTCAGATAATTTGTGTGTTCTAAAGAAACTACAAGAGATATCTAACCCATACTTTCTGTGCAAGAGGGGCTTGTACATCTGCAAAACATGCCTTTTAAAGTTTGAACCTATCTTATTGCATTTTTGAGTTATAGCAGTTTTTACTTTTTTATTGCTCCAAAAGCCTTTTCAGCCCATGAACAGTTGTTTGTGAGTTTTGAAAAAAGTACAAGAGCTATTCAAACCCTTTTTGCTGGCCAAGTCGGACCTGTAAATCTACACAATATATAGTTTAAAGTTTGAGTCTATCATATTAGGTTTTGGATTTATAGCTGTTTTTGTGTCTATTGCTTCAAAAGCATTTTCAGATAAGTTGTGTGTTCTGAAGAAACTACAAGAGATATCTAACCCATACTTTCTGTGCAAGAGGGGCTTGTACATCTGCACAACATGTCTTTTAAAGTTTGAACCTATCTTATTGCATCAGTTTTTACTTTTTTATTGCTCCAAAAGCCTTTTCAGCCCATGAACATTTGTTTGTGAGTTTTGAAAAAAGCGCAAGAGCTATTCAAACCCTTTTTGCTGGGCAAGTGGGACCTGTAAATCTACACAATATATAGTTTAAAGTTTGAGTCTATCATATTAGGTTTTGGATTTATAGCTGTTTTTGTGTCTATTGCTTCAAAAGCATTTTCAGATAATTTGTGTGTTTTGAAGAAACTACAATAGATATCTAACCCATACTTTCTGTGCAAGAGGGGCTTGTACATCTGCACAACATGTCTTTTAAAGTTTGAACCTATCTTATTGCATTTTTGAGTTATAGCAGTTTTTACTTTTTTACTGCTCCAAAAGCCTTTTCAGCCCATGAACAGTTGTTTGTGAGATTTGAAAAAAGCGCAAGAGCTATTCAAACCCTTTTTGCTGGGCAAGTAGGACCTGTAAATCTACACAATATATAGTTCAAAGTTTGAGTCTATCATATTAGGTTTTGGATTTATAGCTGTTTTTGTGTCTATTGCTTCAAAAGCATTTTCAGATAATTTGTGTGTTCTGAAGAAACTACAAGAGATATCTAACCCATACTTTCTGTGCAAGAGGGGCTTGTACATCTGCACAACATGTATTTTAAAGTTTGAACCTATCTTATTGCATTTTTGAGTTATAGCAGTTTTTACTTTTTTATTGCTCCAAAAGCCTTTTCAGCCCATGAACAGTTGTTTGTGAGTTTTGAAAAAAGCGCAAGAGCTATTCAAACTCTTTTTGCTGGACAAGTAGGAGCTGTAAATCTACACAATATATAGTTTAAAGTTATAGTCTATCATATTAGGTTTTGGATTTATAGCTGTTTTTGTGTCCATTGCTTCAAAAGCATTTTCAGATAATTTGTGTGTTCTGAAGAAATTACAAGAGATATCTAACCCATACTTTCTGTGCAAGAGGGGCTTGTACATCTGCACAACATGTCTTTTAAAGTTTGAACCTATCTTATTGCATTTTTGAGTTATAGCAGTTTTTACTTTTTTATTGCTCCAAAAGCCTTTTCAGCCCATGAACGTTTGTTTGTGAGTTTTGAAAAAAGCGCAAGAGCTATTCAAACCCTTTTTGCTGGGCAAGTAGGACCTGTAAATCTACACAATATATAGTTTAAAGTTTGAGTCTATCATATTAGGTTTTGGATTTATAGCTGTTTTTGTGTCTATTGTTTCAAAAGCATTTTCAGATAATTTGTGTGTTCTGAAGAAACTACAAGAGATATCTAACCCATACTTTCTGTGCAAGAGGGGCTTGTACATCTGCACAACATGTCTTTTAAAGTTTGAACCTATCTTATTGCATTTTTGAGTTATAGCAGTTTTTACTTTTTTATTGCTCCAAAAGCCTTTTCAGCCCATGAACAGTTGTTTGTGAGTTTTGAAAAAAGCGCAAGAGCTATTCAAACTCGTTTTGCTGGACAAGTAGGAGCTGTAAATCTACACAATATATAGTTTAAAGTTTGAGTCTATCATATTAGGTTTTGAATTTATAGCTGTTTTTGTGTCCATTGCTTCAAAAGCATTTTCAGATAATTTGTGTGTTCTGAAGAAATTACAAGAGATATCTAACCCATACTTTCTGTGCAAGAGGGTCTTGTACATCTGCACAACATGCCTTTTAAAGTTTGAACCTATCTTATTGCATTTTTGAGTTATAGCAGTTTTTACTTTTTTATTGCTCCAAAAGCCTTTTCAGCCCATGAACAGTTGTTTGTGAGTTTTGAAAAAAGCGTTAGAGCTATTCAAACCCTTTTTGCTGGGATAGTAGGACCTGTAAATCTACACAATATATAGTTTAAAGTTTGAGTCTATCATATTAGGTTTTGGATTTATAGCTGTTTTTGTGTCTATTGCTTCAAAAGCATTTTCAGATAATTTGTGTGTTCTAAAGAAACTACAAGAGATATCTAACCCATACTTTCTGTGCAAGAGGGGCTTGTACATCTGCACAACATGTCTTTTAAAGTTTGAACCTATCTTATTGCATTTTTGAGATATAGCAGTTTTTACTTTTTTATTGCTCCAAAAGCCTTTTCATCCCATGAACATTTGTTTGTGAGTTTTGAAAAAAGCGCAAGAGCTATTCAAACCCTTTTTGCTGGGCAAGTAGGACCTGTAAATCTACACAATATATAGTTTAAAGTTTGAGTCTATCATATTAGGTTTTGGATTTATAGCTGTTTTTGTGTCTATTGCTTCAAAAGCATTTACAGATAATTTGTGTGTTCTGAAGAAACTACAAGAGATATCTAACCCATACTTTCTGTGCAAGAGGGGCTTGTACATCTGCACAACATGTCTTTTAAAGTTTGAACCTATCTTATTGCATTTTTGAGTTATAGCAGTTTTTACTTTTTTATTGCTCCAAAAGCCTTTTCAGCCCATGAACATTTGTTTGTGAGTTTTGAAAAAAGCGCAAGAGCTATTCAAACCCTTTTTGCTGGGCAAGTAGGACCTGTAAATCTACACAATATATAGTTTAAAGTTTGAGTCTATCATATTAGGTTTTGGATTTATAGCTGTTTTTGTGTCTATTGCTTCAAAAGCATTTTCAGATAATTTGTGTGTTCTGAAGAAACTACAAGAGATATCTAACCCATACTTTCTGTGCAAGAGGGGCTTGTACATCTGCACAACATGTCTTTTAAAGTTTGAACCTATCTTATTGCATTTTTGAGTTATAGCAGTTTTTACTTTTTTATTGCTCCAAAAGCCTTTTCAGCCCATGAACAGTTGTTTGTGAGTTTTGAAAAAAGCGTTAGAGCTATTCAAACCCTTTTTGCTGGGCAAGTAGGACCTGTAAATCTACACAATATATAGTTTAAAGTTTGAGTCTATCATATTAGGTTTTGGATTTATAGCTGTTTTTGTGTCTATTGCTTCAAAAGCATTTTCAGACAATTTGTGTGTTCTAAAGAAACTACAAGAGATATCTAACCCATACTTTCTGTGCAAGAGGGGCTTGTACATCTGCACAACATGTCTTTTAAAGTTTGAACCTATCTTATTGCATTTTTGAGTTATAGCAGTTTTTACTTTTTTATTGCTCCAAAAGCCTTTTCAGCCCATGAACAGTTGTTTGTGAGTTTTGAAAAAAGCGCAAGAGCTATTCAAACTCGTTTTGCTGGACAAGTAGGAGCTGTAAATCTACACAATATATAGTTTAAAGTTTGAGTCTATCATATTAGGTTTTGGATTTATAGCTGTTTTTGTGTCCATTGCTTCAAAAGCATTTTCAGATAATTTGTGTGTTCTGAAGAAACTACAAGAGATATCTAACCCATACTTTCTGTGCAAGAGGGGCTTGTACATCTGCACAACATGTCTTTTAAAGTTTGAACCTATCTTATTGCATTTTTGAGTTATAGCAGTTTTTACTTTTTTATTGCTCCAAAAGCCTTTTCAGCCCATGAACAGTTGTTTGTGAGTTTTGAAAAAAGCGTTAGAGCTATTCAAACCCTTTTTGCTGGGATAGTAGGACCTGTAAATCTACACAATATATACTTTAAAGTTTGAGTCTATCATATTAGGTTTTGGATTTATAGCTGTTTTTGTGTCTATTGCTTCAAAAGCATTTTCAGATAATTTGTGTGTTCTAAAGAAACTACAAGAGATATCTAACCCATACTTTCTGTGCAAGAGGGGCTTGTACATCTGCAAAACATGCCTTTTAAAGTTTGAACCTATCTTATTGCATTTTTGAGTTATAGCAGTTTTTACTTTTTTATTGCTCCAAAAGCCTTTTCAGCCCATGAACAGTTGTTTGTGAGTTTTGAAAAAAGTACAAGAGCTATTCAAACCCTTTTTGCTGGGCAAGTCGGACCTGTAAATCTACACAATATATAGTTTAAAGTTTGAGTCTATCATATTAGGTTTTGGATTTATAGCTGTTTTTGTGTCTATTGCTTCAAAAGCATTTTCAGATAAGTTGTGTGTTCTGAAGAAACTACAAGAGATATCTAACCCATACTTTCTGTGCAAGAGGGGCTTGTACATCTGCACAACATGTCTTTTAAAGTTTGAACCTATCTTATTGCATCAGTTTTTACTTTTTTATTGCTCCAAAAGCCTTTTCAGCCCATGAACATTTGTTTGTGAGTTTTGAAAAAAGCGCAAGAGCTATTCAAACCCTTTTTGCTGGGCAAGTGGGACCTGTAAATCTACACAATATATAGTTTAAAGTTTGAGTCTATCATATTAGGTTTTGGATTTATAGCTGTTTTTGTGTCTATTGCTTCAAAAGCATTTTCAGATAATTTGTGTGTTTTGAAGAAACTACAATAGATATCTAACCCATACTTTCTGTGCAAGAGGGGCTTGTACATCTGCACAACATGTCTTTTAAAGTTTGAACCTATCTTATTGCATTTTTTGAGTTATAGCAGTTTTTACTTTTTTACTGCTCCAAAAGCCTTTTCAGCCCATGAACAGTTGTTTGTGAGATTTGAAAAAAGCGCAAGAGCTATTCAAACCCTTTTTGCTGGGCAAGTAGGACCTGTAAATCTACACAATATATAGTTCAAAGTTTGAGTCTATCATATTAGGTTTTGGATTTATAGCTGTTTTTGTGTCTATTGCTTCAAAAGCATTTTCAGATAATTTGTGTGTTCTGAAGAAACTACAAGAGATATCTAACCCATACTTTCTGTGCAAGAGGGGCTTGTACATCTGCACAACATGTATTTTAAAGTTTGAACCTATCTTATTGCATTTTTGAGTTATAGCAGTTTTTACTTTTTTATTGCTCCAAAAGCCTTTTCAGCCCATGGACATTTGTTTGTGAGTTTTGAAAAAAGCGCAAGAGCTATTCAAACCCTTTTTGCTGGGCAAGTAGGACCTGTAAATCTACACAATATATAGTTTAAAGTTTGAGTCTATCATATTAGGTTTTGGATTTATAGCTGTTTTTGTGTCTATTGCTTCAAAAGCATTTTCAGATAATTTGTGTGTTCTGAAGAAACTACAAGAGATATCTAACCCATACTTTCTGTGCAAGAGGGGCTTGTACATCTGCACAACATGTCTTTTAAAGTTTGAACCTATCTTATTGCATTTTTGAGTTATAGCAGTTTTTACTTTTTTATTGCTCCAAAAGCCTTTTCAGCCCATGAACAGTTGTTTGTGAGTTTTGAAAAAAGCGCAAGAGCTATTCAAACTCGTTTTGCTGGACAAGTAGGAGCTGTAAATCTACACAATATATAGTTTAAAGTTTGAGTCTATCATATTAGGTTTTGGATTTATAGCTGTTTTTGTGTCCATTGCTTCAAAAGCATTTTCAGATAATTTGTGTGTTCTGAAGAAATTACAAGAGATATCTAACCCATACTTTCTGTGCAAGAGGGGCTTGTACATCTGCACAACATGCCTTTTAAAGTTTGAACCTATCTTATTGCATTTTTGAGTTATAGCAGTTTTTACTCTTTTATTGCTCCAAAAGCCTTTTCAGCCCATGAACAGTTGTTTGTGAGTTTTGAAAAAAGCGTTAGAGCTATTCAAACCCTTTTTGCTGGGCAAGTAGGACCTGTAAATCTACACAATATATAGTTTAAAGTTTGAGTCTATAATATTAGGTTTTGGATTTATAGCTGTTTTTGTGTCTATTGCTTCAAAAGCATTTTCAGATAATTTGTGTGTTCTGAAGAAACTACAAGAGATATCTAACCCATACTTTCTGTGCAAGAGGGGCTTGTACATCTGCACAACATGTCTTTTAAAGTTTGAACCTATCTTATTGCATTTTTGAGTTATGGCAGTTTTTATTTTTTATTGCTCCAAAAGCCTTTTCAGCCCATGAACAGTTGTTTGTGAGTTTTGAAAAAAGCGCAAGAGCTATTCAAACTCTTTTTGCTGGACAAGTAGGAGCTGTAAATCTACACAATATATAGTTTAAAGTTATAGTCTATCATATTAGGTTTTGGATTTATAGCTGTTTTTGTGTCCATTGCTTCAAAAGCATTTTCAGATAATTTGTGTGTTCTGAAGAAATTACAAGAGATATCTAACCCATACGTTCTGTGCAAGAGGGGCTTGTACATCTGCACAACATGTCTTTTAAAGTTTGAACCTATCTTATTGCATTTTTGAGTTGTAGCAGTTTTTACTTTTTTATTGCTCCAAAAGCCTTTTCAGCCCATGAACGTTTGTTTGTGAGTTTTGAAAAAAGCGCAAGAGCTATTCAAACCCTTTTTGCTGGGCAAGTAGGACCTGTAAATCTACACAATATATAGTTTAAAGTTTGAGTCTATCATATTAGGTTTTGGATTTATAGCTGTTTTTGTGTCTATTGTTTCAAAAGCATTTTCAGATAATTTGTGTGTTCTGAAGAAACTACAAGAGATATCTAACCCATACTTTCTGTGCAAGAGGGGCTTGTACATCTGCACAACATGTCTTTTAAAGTTTGAACCTATCTTATTGCATTTTTGAGTTATAGCAGTTTTTACTTTTTTATTGCTCCAAAAGCCTTTTCAGCACATGAACATTTGTTTGGGAGTTTTGAAAAAAGCGCAAGAGCTATTCAAACCCTTTTTGCTGGGCAAGTAGGACCTGTAAATCTACACAATATATAGTTTAAAGTTTGAGTCTATCATATTAGGTTTTGGATTTATAGCTGTTTTTGTGTCTATTGCTTCAAAAGCATTTACAGATAATTTGTGTGTTCTGAAGAAACTACAAGAGATATCTAACCCATACTTTCTGTGCAAGAGGGGCTTGTACATCTGCACAACATGTCTTTTAAAGTTTGAACCTATCTTATTGCATTTTTGAGTTATAGCAGTTTTTACTTTTTTATTGCTCCAAAAGCCTTGTCAGCCCATGAACAGTTGTTTGTGAGTTTTGAAAAAAGCGCAAGAGCTATTCAAACTCGTTTTGCTGGACAAGTAGGAGCTGTAAATCTACACAATATATAGTTTAAAGTTTGAGTCTATCATATTAGGTTTTGAATTTATAGCTGTTTTTGTGTCCATTGCTTCAAAAGCATTTTCAGATAATTTGTGTGTTCTGAAGAAATTACAAGAGATATCTAACCCATACTTTCTGTGCAAGAGGGTCTTGTACATCTGCACAACATGCCTTTTAAAGTTTGAACCTATCTTATTGCATTTTTGAGTTATAGCAGTTTTTACTTTTTTATTGCTCCAAAAGCCTTTTCAGCCCATGAACAGTTGTTTGTGAGTTTTGAAAAAAGCGTTAGAGCTATTCAAACCCTTTTTGCTGGGATAGTAGGACCTGTAAATCTACACAATATATAGTTTAAAGTTTGAGTCTATCATATTAGGTTTTGGATTTATAGCTGTTTTTGTGTCTATTGCTTCAAAAGCATTTTCAGATAATTTGTGTGTTCTAAAGAAACTACAAGAGATATCTAACCCATACTTTCTGTGCAAGAGGGGCTTGTACATCTGCACAACATGTCTTTTAAAGTTTGAACCTATCTTATTGCATTTTTGAGATATAGCAGTTTTTACTTTTTTATTGCTCCAAAAGCCTTTTCATCCCATGAACATTTGTTTGTGAGTTTTGAAAAAAGCGCAAGAGCTATTCAAACCCTTTTTGCTGGGCAAGTAGGACCTGTAAATCTACACAATATATAGTTTAAAGTTTGAGTCTATCATATTAGGTTTTGGATTTATAGCTGTTTTTGTGTCTATTGCTTCAAAAGCATTTACAGATAATTTGTGTGTTCTGAAGAAACTACAAGAGATATCTAACCCATACTTTCTGTGCAAGAGGGGCTTGTACATCTGCACAACATGTCTTTTAAAGTTTGAACCTATCTTATTGCATTTTTGAGTTATAGCAGTTTTTACTTTTTTATTGCTCCAAAAGCCTTTTCAGCCCATGAACATTTGTTTGTGAGTTTTGAAAAAAGCGCAAGAGCTATTCAAACCCTTTTTGCTGGGCAAGTAGGACCTGTAAATCTACACAATATATAGTTTAAAGTTTGAGTCTATCATATTAGGTTTTGGATTTATAGCTGTTTTTTGTGTCTATTGCTTCAAAAGCATTTTCAGATAATTTGTGTGTTCTGAAGAAACTACAAGAGATATCTAACCCATACTTTCTGTGCAAGAGGGGCTTGTACATCTGCACAACATGTCTTTTAAAGTTTGAACCTATCTTATTGCATTTTTGAGTTATAGCAGTTTTTACTTTTTTATTGCTCCAAAAGCCTTTTCAGCCCATGAACAGTTGTTTGTGAGTTTTGAAAAAAGCGTTAGAGCTATTCAAACCCTTTTTGCTGGGCAAGTAGGACCTGTAAATCTACACAATATATAGTTTAAAGTTTGAGTCTATCATATTAGGTTTTGGATTTATAGCTGTTTTTGTGTCTATTGCTTCAAAAGCATTTTCAGACAATTTGTGTGTTCTAAAGAAACTACAAGAGATATCTAACCCATACTTTCTGTGCAAGAGGGGCTTGTACATCTGCACAACATGTCTTTTAAAGTTTGAACCTATCTTATTGCATTTTTGAGTTATAGCAGTTTTTACTTTTTTATTGCTCCAAAAGCCTTTTCAGCCCATGAACAGTTGTTTGTGAGTTTTGAAAAAAGCGCAAGAGCTATTCAAACTCGTTTTGCTGGACAAGTAGGAGCTGTAAATCTACACAATATATAGTTTAAAGTTTGAGTCTATCATATTAGGTTTTGGATTTATAGCTGTTTTTGTGTCCATTGCTTCAAAAGCATTTTCAGATAATTTGTGTGTTCTGAAGAAACTACAAGAGATATCTAACCCATACTTTCTGTGCAAGAGGGGCTTGTACATCTGCACAACATGTCTTTTAAAGTTTGAACCTATCTTATTGCATTTTTGAGTTATAGCAGTTTTTACTTTTTTATTGCTCCAAAAGCCTTTTCAGCCCATGAACATTTGTTTGTGAGTTTTGAAAAAAGCGCAAGAGCTATTCAAACCCTTTTTGCTGGGCAAGTAGGACCTGTAAATCTACACAATATATAGTTTAAAGTTTGAGTCTATCATATTAGGTTTTGGATTTATAGCTGTTTTTTGTGTCTATTGCTTCAAAAGCATTTTCAGATAATTTGTGTGTTCTGAAGAAACTACAAGAGATATCTAACCCATACTTTCTGTGCAAGAGGGGCTTGTACATCTGCACAACATGTCTTTTAAAGTTTGAACCTATCTTATTGCATTTTTGAGTTATAGCAGTTTTTACTTTTTTATTGCTCCAAAAGCCTTTTCAGCCCATGAACAGTTGTTTGTGAGTTTTGAAAAAAGCGTTAGAGCTATTCAAACCCTTTTTGCTGGGCAAGTAGGACCTGTAAATCTACACAATATATAGTTTAAAGTTTGAGTCTATCATATTAGGTTTTGGATTTATAGCTGTTTTTGTGTCTATTGCTTCAAAAGCATTTTCAGATAATTTGTGTGTTCTAAAGAAACTACAAGAGATATCTAACCCATACTTTCTGTGCAAGAGGGGCTTGTACATCTGCACAACATGTCTTTTAAAGTTTGAACCTATCTTATTGCATTTTTGAGTTATAGCAGTTTTTACTTTTTTATTGCTCCAAAAGCCTTTTCAGCCCATGAACAGTTGTTTGTGAGTTTTGAAAAAAGCGCAAGAGCTATTCAAACTCGTTTTGCTGGACAAGTAGGAGCTGTAAATCTACACAATATATAGTTTAAAGTTTGAGTCTATCATATTAGGTTTTGGATTTATAGCTGTTTTTGTGTCCATTGCTTCAAAAGCATTTTCAGATAATTTGTGTGTTCTGAAGAAATTACAAGAGATATCTAACCCATACTTTCTGTGCAAGAGGGGCTTGTACATCTGCACAACATGTCTTTTAAAGTTTGAACCTATCTTATTGCATTTTTGAGTTATAGCAGTTTTTACTCTTTTATTGCTCCAAAAGCCTTTTCAGCCCATGAACAGTTGTTTGTGAGTTTTGAAAAAAGCGTTAGAGCTATTCAAACTCGTTTTGCTGGGATAGTAGGACCTGTAAATCTACACAATATATACTTTAAAGTTTGAGTCTATCATATTAGGTTTTGGATTTATAGCTGTTTTTGTGTCTATTGCTTCAAAAGCATTTTCAGATAATTTGTGTGTTCTAAAGAAACTACAAGAGATATCTAACCCATACTTTCTGTGCAAGAGGGGCTTGTACATCTGCAAAACATGCCTTTTAAAGTTTGAACCTATCTTATTGCATTTTTGAGTTATAGCAGTTTTTACTTTTTTATTGCTCCAAAAGCCTTTTCAGCCCATGAACAGTTGTTTGTGAGTTTTGAAAAAAGCGTTAGAGCTATTCAAACCCTTTTTGCTGGGATAGTAGGACCTGTAAATCTACACAATATATAGTTTAAAGTTTGAGTCTATCATATTAGGTTTTGGATTTATAGCTGTTTTTGTGTCTATTGCTTCAAAAGCATTTTCAGATAATTTGTGTGTTCTAAAGAAACTACAAGAGATATCTAACCCATACTTTCTGTGCAAGAGGGGCTTGTACATCTGCAAAACATGCCTTTTAAAGTTTGAACCTATCTTATTGCATTTTTGAGTTATAGCAGTTTTTACTTTTTTATTGCTCCAAAAGCCTTTTCAGCCCATGAACAGTTGTTTGTGAGTTTTGAAAAAAGTACAAGAGCTATTCAAACCCTTTTTGCTGGCCAAGTCGGACCTGTAAATCTACACAATATATAGTTTAAAGTTTGAGTCTATCATATTAGGTTTTGGATTTATAGCTGTTTTTGTGTCCATTGCTTCAAAAGCATTTTCAGATAAGTTGTGTGTTCTGAAGAAACTACAAGAGATATCTAACCCATACTTTCTGTGCAAGAGGGGCTTGTACATCTGCACAACATGTCTTTTAAAGTTTGAACCTATCTTATTGCATCAGTTTTTACTTTTTTATTGCTCCAAAAGCCTTTTCAGCCCATGAACATTTGTTTGTGAGTTTTGAAAAAAGCGCAAGAGCTATTCAAACCCTTTTTGCTGGGCAAGTGGGACCTGTAAATCTACACAATATATAGTTTAAAGTTTGAGTCTATCATATTAGGTTTTGGATTTATAGCTGTTTTTGTGTCTATTGCTTCAAAAGCATTTTCAGATAATTTGTGTGTTTTGAAGAAACTACAATAGATATCTAACCCATACTTTCTGTGCAAGAGGGGCTTGTACATCTGCACAACATGTCTTTTAAAGTTTGAACCTATCTTATTGCATTTTTGAGTTATAGCAGTTTTTACTTTTTTACTGCTCCAAAAGCCTTTTCAGCCCATGAACATTTGTTTGTGAGATTTGAAAAAAGCGCAAGAGCTATTCAAACCCTTTTTGCTGGGCAAGTAGGACCTGTAAATCTACACAATATATAGTTCAAAGTTTGAGTCTATCATATTAGGTTTTGGATTTATAGCTGTTTTTGTGTCTATTGCTTCAAAAGCATTTTCAGATAATTTGTGTGTTCTGAAGAAACTACAAGAGATATCTAACCCATACTTTCTGTGCAAGAGGGGCTTGTACATCTGCACAACATGTCTTTTAAAGTTTGAACCTATCTTATTGCATTTTTGAGTTATAGCAGTTTTTACTCTTTTATTGCTCCAAAAGCCTTTTCAGCCCATGAACAGTTGTTTGTGAGTTTTGAAAAAAGCGTTAGAGCTATTCAAACTCGTTTTGCTGGGATAGTAGGACCTGTAAATCTACACAATATATACTTTAAAGTTTGAGTCTATCATATTAGGTTTTGGATTTATAGCTGTTTTTGTGTCTATTGCTTCAAAAGCATTTTCAGATAATTTGTGTGTTCTAAAGAAACTACAAGAGATATCTAACCCATACTTTCTGTGCAAGAGGGGCTTGTACATCTGCAAAACATGCCTTTTAAAGTTTGAACCTATCTTATTGCATTTTTGAGTTATAGCAGTTTTTACTTTTTTATTGCTCCAAAAGCCTTTTCAGCCCATGAACAGTTGTTTGTGAGTTTTGAAAAAAGCGTTAGAGCTATTCAAACCCTTTTTGCTGGGATAGTAGGACCTGTAAATCTACACAATATATAGTTTAAAGTTTGAGTCTATCATATTAGGTTTTGGATTTATAGCTGTTTTTGTGTCTATTGCTTCAAAAGCATTTTCAGATAATTTGTGTGTTCTAAAGAAACTACAAGAGATATCTAACCCATACTTTCTGTGCAAGAGGGGCTTGTACATCTGCAAAACATGCCTTTTAAAGTTTGAACCTATCTTATTGCATTTTTGAGTTATAGCAGTTTTTACTTTTTTATTGCTCCAAAAGCCTTTTCAGCCCATGAACAGTTGTTTGTGAGTTTTGAAAAAAGTACAAGAGCTATTCAAACCCTTTTTGCTGGCCAAGTCGGACCTGTAAATCTACACAATATATAGTTTAAAGTTTGAGTCTATCATATTAGGTTTTGGATTTATAGCTGTTTTTGTGTCTATTGCTTCAAAAGCATTTTCAGATAAGTTGTGTGTTCTGAAGAAACTACAAGAGATATCTAACCCATACTTTCTGTGCAAGAGGGGCTTGTACATCTGCACAACATGTCTTTTAAAGTTTGAACCTATCTTATTGCATCAGTTTTTACTTTTTTATTGCTCCAAAAGCCTTTTCAGCCCATGAACATTTGTTTGTGAGTTTTGAAAAAAGCGCAAGAGCTATTCAAACCCTTTTTGCTGGGCAAGTGGGACCTGTAAATCTACACAATATATAGTTTAAAGTTTGAGTCTATCATATTAGGTTTTGGATTTATAGCTGTTTTTGTGTCTATTGCTTCAAAAGCATTTTCAGATAATTTGTGTGTTTTGAAGAAACTACAATAGATATCTAACCCATACTTTCTGTGCAAGAGGGGCTTGTACATCTGCACAACATGTCTTTTAAAGTTTGAACCTATCTTATTGCATTTTTGAGTTATAGCAGTTTTTACTTTTTTACTGCTCCAAAAGCCTTTTCAGCCCATGAACAGTTGTTTGTGAGATTTGAAAAAAGCGCAAGAGCTATTCAAACCCTTTTTGCTGGGCAAGTAGGACCTGTAAATCTACACAATATATAGTTCAAAGTTTGAGTCTATCATATTAGGTTTTGGATTTATAGCTGTTTTTGTGTCTATTGCTTCAAAAGCATTTTCAGATAATTTGTGTGTTCTGAAGAAACTACAAGAGATATCTAACCCATACTTTCTGTGCAAGAGGGGCTTGTACATCTGCACAACATGTATTTTAAAGTTTGAACCTATCTTATTGCATTTTTGAGTTATAGCAGTTTTTACTTTTTTATTGCTCCAAAAGCCTTTTCAGCCCATGAACATTTGTTTGTGAGTTTTGAAAAAAGCGCAAGAGCTATTCAAACCCTTTTTGCTGGGCAAGTAGGACCTGTAAATCTACACAATATATAGTTTAAAGTTTGAGTCTATCATATTAGGTTTTGGATTTATAGCTGTTTTTGTGTCTATTGCTTCAAAAGCATTTTCAGATAAGTTGTGTGTTCTGAAGAAACTACAAGAGATATCTAACCCATACTTTCTGTGCAAGAGGGGCTTGTACATCTGCACAACATGTCTTTTAAAGTTTGAACCTATCTTATTGCATTTTTGAGTTATAGCAGTTTTTACTTTTTTATTGCTCCAAAAGCCTTTTCAGCCCATGAACATTTGTTTGTGAGTTTTGGAAAAAGCGCAAGAGCTATTCAAACCCTTTTTGCTGGGCAAGTAGGACCTGTAAATCTACACAATATATAGTTTAAAGTTTGAGTCTATCATATTAGGTTTTGGATTTATAGCTGTTTTTGTGTATATTGCTTCAAAAGCATTTTCAGATAATTTGTGTGTTCTGAAGAAACTACAAGAGATATCTAACCCATACTTTCTGTGCAAGAGGGGCTTGTACATCTGCACAACATGTCTTTTAAAGTTTGAACCTATCTTATTGCATTTTTGAGTTATAGCAGTTTTTACTTTTTTATTGCTCCAAAAGCCTTTTCAGCCCATGAACATTTGTTTGTGAGTTTTGAAAAAAGCGCAAGATCGATTCAAACCCTTTTTGCTGGGCAAGTAGGACCTGTAAATCTACACAATATATAGTTTAAAGTTTGAGTCTATCATATTAGGTTTTGGATTTATAGCTGTTTTTGTGTCTATTGCTTCAAAAGCATTTTCAGATAATTTGTGTGTTCTGAAGAAACTACAAGAGATATCTAACCCATACTTTCTGTGCAAGAGGGGCTTGCACATCTGCACAACATGTCTTTTAAAGTTTGAACCTATCTTATTGCATTTTTGAGTTATAGCAGTTTTTACTCTTTTATTGCTCCAAAAGCCTTTTCAGCCCATGAACATTTGTTTGTGAGTTTTGGAAAAAGCGCAAGAGCTATTCAAACCCTTTTTGCTGGGCAAGTAGGACCTGTAAATCTACACAATATATAGTTTAAAGTTTGAGTCTATCATATTAGGTTTTGGATTTATAGCTGTTTTTGTGTCTATTGCTTCAAAAGCATTTTCAGATAATTTGTGTGTTCTGAAGAAACTACAAGAGATATCTAACCCATACTTTCTGTGCAAGAGGGGCTTGTACATCTGCACAACATGTCTTTTAAAGTTTGAACCTATCTTATTGCATTTTTGAGTTATAGCAGTTTTTACTCTTTTATTGCTCCAAAAGCCTTTTCAGCCCATGAACATTTGTTTGTGAGTTTTGAAAAAAGCGCAAGAGCTATTCAAACCCTTTTTGCTGGGCAAGTAGGACCTGTAAATCTACACAATATATAGTTTAAAGTTTGAGTCTATCATATTAGGTTTTGGATTTATAGCTGTTTTTGTGTCTATTGCTTCAAAAGCATTTTCAGATAATTTGTGTGTTCTAAAGAAACTACAAGAGATATCTAACCCATACTTTCTGTGCAAGAGGGGCTTGTACATCTGCACAACATGTCTTTTAAAGTTTGAACCTATCTTATTGCATTTTTGAGTTATAGCAGTTTTTTACTTTTTTATTGCTCCAAAAGCCTTTTCAGCCCATGAACAGTTGTTTGTGAGTTTTGAAAAAAGCGCAAGAGCTATTCAAACTCGTTTTGCTGGACAAGTAGGAGCTGTAAATCTACACAATATATAGTTTAAAGTTTGAGTCTATCATATTAGGTTTTGGATTTATAGCTGTTTTTGTGTCCATTGCTTCAAAAGCATTTTCAGATAATTTGTGTGTTCTGAAGAAATTACAAGAGATATCTAACCCATACTTTCTGTGCAAGAGGGGCTTGTACATCTGCAAAACATGCCTTTTAAAGTTTGAACCTATCTTATTGCATTTTTGAGTTATAGCAGTTTTTACTTTTTTATTGCTCCAAAAGCCTTTTCAGCCCATGAACAGTTGTTTGTGAGTTTTGAAAAAAGTACAAGAGCTATTCAAACCCTTTTTGCTGGGCAAGTAGGACCTGTAAATCTACACAATATATAGTTTAAAGTTTGAGTCTATCATATTAGGTTTTGGATTTATAGCTGTTTTTGTGTCTATTGCTTCAAAAGCATTTTCAGATAAGTTGTGTGTTCTGAAGAAACTACAAGAGATATCTAACCCATACTTTCTGTGCAAGAGGGGCTTGTACATCTGCACAACATGTCTTTTAAAGTTTGAACCTATCTTATTGCATCAGTTTTTACTTTTTTATTGCTCCAAAAGCCTTTTCAGCCCATGAACATTTGTTTGTGAGTTTTGAAAAAAGCGCAAGAGCTATTCAAACCCTTTTTGCTGGGCAAGTAGGACCTGTAAATCTACACAATATATAGTTTAAAGTTTGAGTCTATCATATTAGGTTTTGGATTTATAGCTGTTTTTGTGTCTATTGCTTCAAAAGCATTTACAGATAATTTGTGTGTTCTGAAGAAACTACAAGAGATATCTAACCCATACTTTCTGTGCAAGAGGGGCTTGTACATCTGCACAACATGTCTTTTAAAGTTTGAACCTATCTTATTGCATTTTTGAGTTATAGCAGTTTTTACTTTTTTATTGCTCCAAAAGCCTTTTCATCCAATGAACATTTGTTTGTGAGTTTTGAAAAAAGCGCAAGAGCTATTCAAACCCTTTTTGCTGGGCAAGTAGGAGCTGTAAATCTACACAATATATAGTTTAAAGTTTGAGTCTATCATATTAGGTTTTGGATTTATAGCTGTTTTTTGTGTTTATTGCTTCAAAAGCATTTTCAGATAATTTGTGTGTTCTGAAGAAACTACAAGAGATATCTAACCCATACTTTCTGTGCAAGAGGGGCTTGTACATCTGCACAACATGTCTTTTAAAGTTTGAACCTATCTTATTGCATTTTTGAGTTATAGCAGTTTTTACTTTTTTATTGCTCCAAAAGCCTTTTCAGCCCATGAACAGTTGTTTGTGAGTTTTGAAAAAAGAGTTAGAGCTATTTAAACCCTTTTTGCTGGGCAAGTAGGACCTGTAAATCTACACAATATATAGTTTAAAGTTTGAGTCTATCATATTAGGTTTTGGATTTATAGCTGTTTTTGTGTCTATTGCTTCAAAAGCATTTTCAGATAATTTGTGTGTTCTAAAGAAACTACAAGAGATATCTAACCCATACTTTCTGTGCAAGAGGGGCTTGTACATCTGCCCAACATGTCTTTTAAAGTTTGAACCTATCTTATTGCATTTTTGAGTTATAGCAGTTTTTACTTTTTTATTGCTCCAAAAGCCTTTTCAGCCCATGAACATTTGTTTGTGAGTTTTGAAAAAAGCGCAAGAGCTATTCAAACCCTTTTTGCTGGGCAAGTAGGACCTGTAAATCTACACAATATATAGTTTAAAGTTTGAGTCTATCATATTAGGTTTTGGATTTATAGCTGTTTTTTGTGTCTATTGCTTCAAAAGCATTTTCAGATAATTTGTGTGTTCTGAAGAAACTACAAGAGATATCTAACCCATACTTTCTGTGCAAGAGGGGCCTGTACATCTGCACAACATGTCTTTTAAAGTTTGAACCTATCTTATTGCATTTTTGAGTTATAGCAGTTTTTACTGTTTTATTGCTCCAAAAGCCTTTTCAGCCCATGAACAGTTGTTTGTGAGTTTTGAAAAAAAGTGCAAGAGCTATTCGAACCCTTTTTGCTGGGCAAGTAGGACCTGTAAATCTACACAATATATAGTTCAAAGTTTGAGTCTATCATATTAGGTTTTGGATTTATAGCTGTTTTTGTGTCTATTGCTTCAAAAACATTTTCAGATAATTTGTGTGTTCTGAAGAAACTACAAGGGTTTTCTAACCCATACTTTCTGTGCAAGAGGGGCTTGTACATCTGCACAACATGTCTTTTAAAGTTTGAACCTATCTTATTGCATTTTTGAGTTATAGCAGTTTTTACTGTTTCATTGCTCCAAAAGCCTTTTCAGCCCATGAACAGTTGTTTGTGAGTTTTGAAAAAAAGTGCAAGAGCTATTCGAACCCTTTTTGCTGGGCAAGTAGGACCTGTAAATCTACACAATATAGAGTTTAAAGTTTGAGTCTATCATATTAGGTTTTGGATTTATAGCTGTTTTTGTGTCTATTGCTTCAAAAGCATTTTCAGATAATCTGTGTGTTTTGAAGAAACTACAAGAGATATCTAACCCATACTTTCTGTGCAAGAGGGGCTTGTACATCTGCACATGTCTTTTAAAGTTTGAACCTATCTTGTTGCATTTTTGAGTTATAGCAGTTTTTACTGTTTTATTGCTCCAAAAGCCTTTTCAGCCCATGAACAGTTGTTTGTGAGTTTTGAAAAAAAGTGCAAGAGCTATTCGAACCCTTTTTGCTGGGCAAGTAGGACCTGTAAATCTACACAATATATAGTTTAAAGTTTGAGTCTATCATATTAGGTTTTGGATTTATAGCTGTTTTTGTGTCTATTGCTTCAAAAGCATTTTCAGATAATTTGTGTGTTCTGAAGAAACTGCAAGAGATATCTAACCCATACTTTCTCTGCAAGAAGGGCTTGTACATATGCACAACATGTCTTTTAAAGTTTGAACCTATCTTATTGCATTTTTGAGTTATAGCAGTTTTTACTGTTTTATTGCTCCAAAAGCCTTTTCAGCCCATGAACAGTTGTTTGTGAGTTCTGAAAAAGTACAAGAGCTATTCAAACCCTATTTGCAGGGCAAGTAGAACCTGTAAATCTACGAAATATATAGTTTAAAGTTTGAGTCTATGACATTAGGTTTTGGAGTTATAGCTGTTTTAGCTTGTATTGCTTCAAAAGCATTTTCAGACCGTTTGTGAGTTCTGAAGAAAATACAAGAGATATCTAACCCATACTTTCTGAGCAACAGAGGCCTGTACATTTTCACAATATATCTTTTAAAGTTTGAACCTATCATATTGCAAATTTGAGTTATAGCAGTTTTTTACTGTTTTTATTGCTCCAAAAGCCTTTTCAGCCCATGAACAGTTGTTTGTGAGTTCTGAAAAAAGTACAAGTGCTATTCAAACCCTATTTGCAGGGCAAATAGAACCTATAAGTCTACACAATATATAGTTTAAAGTTTGAGTCTATCATATTAGGTTTTGGAGTTATAGCTGTTTTTGTTTTTAAAGCTTCAAAAGCATTTTCAGATCATTTGTGAGTTCTGAAGAAAATACAAGAGACATCTAACCCATCGTTTCTGAGCAAGAAGGGCTTGCACGTCTGCACAACATATCTTTTAAAGTTTGAACCAATCATATTGCGAATTTGAGTTATAGCAGTTTTAATGTTTTTATTGCTCCAAAAGCCTTTTCAGCCCATGAACAGTTGTTTGTGAGTTCTGAAAAAAGTACAACTGCTATTCAAACCCTATTTGCAGGGCAAGTAGAACCTGTAAATCTACACAATATAGAGTTTAAAGTTTGAGTCTATTATATTAGGTTTTGGAGTTATAGCTGTTTTAGCTTGTATTGCTTCAAAAGCATTTTCAGACCGTTTGTGAGTTCTGAAGAAAATACAAGAGTTATCCAACCCATACTTTCTGAGCAAGAGGGGCTTGTACATCTTCACAATATATCTTTTAAAGTTTGAACTTATCATATTGCAAATTTGAGTTATAGCAGTTTTTACTGTTTTTATTGTTCCAAAAACCTTTTCAGCCCATGAACAGTTGTTTGTGAGTTCTGAAAAAAGTGCAAGAGCTATTAAAGCCCTATTTGCTGGGCAAGTAGAACCTGTAAATCTACACAATATAGAGTTTAAAGTTTGAGTCTATCATATTAGGTTTTGGAGTTATAGCTGTTTTTGTTTTTATAGCTTCAAAAATATTTTCAGATCATTTGTGAGTTCTGAAGAAAATACAAGAGATATCTAACCCATACTTTCAGAGTAAGAGGGGCTTGTACATCTGCACAACATGTCTTTTAAAGTTTGAACCTACCATATTGCATTTTTGAGTTATAGCAGTTTTTACTGATTTTATTGCTCCTAAAGCCTTTTTAGCCCATGAACATTTGTATGAGTTCTGAAAAAAGTACAAGAGCTATTCAAACCCTATTTGCTGGGCAAGTAGGACCTGTAAATTTACACAATACATAGTTCAAAGTTTGAGTCTATCATATTAGGTTTTGGAGTTATAGCTGTTTTTGTTTTTATTGCCTCAAACGCATTTTAAGACCTTGTGGGTTCTGAAGAAAATACAAGAGAACCCATACTTTCTGAGCAAGAAGGGCTTGTACATCTGCACAACATGTCTTCTAAAGTTTGAACCTATCTTATTGCATTATTGAGTTATTGCAGTTTTACTGTTTTTCCTAAAGCCTTTTCAGCCCATGAACAGTTGTTTGTGAGTTCTGAAAAAAGTACAAGAGCTATTCAAACCCATTTGCTGGGCAAGTAGACGCCAAGTCTTAGCCCTGAAAGGAGGGCTTTTTTACTGGCCTGGCCTGGTCCTTTTGGCTCTTTTGGGGCCAGGTTGGTGCCAAGTCTTTGCCCAGAAAGAAGGCCTTGATTCAGGATAGTCCCAGGGAGCTCTGACCTGGTCCTTTTCGGCCCTTTTGGAGCCAGGCTGTTGCCAAACTAGCCCAGAATGGAGGGCTTTGATTTAGGCTTGACTGCGGGGGCTGTGGCCTTCTCCTTTTGGCCCTTTTGGGGCCAAAAAAGAGGGCTTGATTCAGGATAGTCTCAGCGAGCTCTGGCCTGGTCCTTTTGTCCCTTTTTGGGCCAGGCTGGTGCCAATTCTTAGCCCAGAAATGAGGCCTTTGATACTAGATTCTGGGGACTGTTCCTTGGTCCTTTTGGCCCTTTTTGGCGGAATTCTTTTTCCAGGACTTAGCCCAAAAAGGAGGGATTTGATTCAGGTTAGACTCTGGGAGCTCTGGCCTGGTCTTTTTGGCCCTTTTGGGGAAAGGCAGGTGCCAAGTCTTTGCCCAAAAAGGAGGCCTTTGATAAAGGCTAGATTCTGGGACCTGTTCCTTGGTCCTTTCGCCATTTTGGTTCCAGGCCGGTTCCAAGACTTGGATCATAAAAGCGGGCTTGATTCAGGATAGTCTCGGGGAGCTCTGGCCTGGTCCTTTTGTCCCTTTTGTGGCAAGGCTGTTACCAACCTAGCCCAGAACAGAGGGCTTTGATTTAGGATTGACTGTGGGGGCTGTGGCCTTCTCCCTTTGGCTCTTTTGGGGCCAGGCTGGTACCAATTCTTAGCCCAGAAATGAGGCCTTCGATACAGGCTAGATTCTGGGGACAGTTTTTTGGTCCTTTTGGCCCTTTTTAGCGGAATGCGTTTTCCAGGACTTAGCCCAGAAGGGAGGGATTTGATTCAGGGATGACTCTGGAAGCTCTGGTCTGGTCTTTTTGGACCTTTTGGGGAAAGGCTGGTGCCAATTCTTAGCCCAGAAAGGAGGTATTTTGATACAGGCTAGACAAAAAAAGGCTCTGGCCTGGTCCTTTTGGCTGTTTTGGGTCCAGGCTGGTTCCAAGACTTAGCCCAGAAAGGAAAGTTTTGATACAGGCTAGATTCTCGTGCCTGTTCCTTCGTCTTTTTGGCCCTTTTGGTGAAAGGCTGGTGCCAATTCTTAGCCCAGAAAGGAGGCCTTTTGATACAGGCTAGAACCGCCTGGACTCTTGGGACTATGGCTTTGTCCTTCTGACCCTTTTCGGGCCAGGCTGATAGCAACCTAGCCCAGAACGGAAGGCTTTGATTTAGGCTGGACTGCGGGGAACTTGCCTCTGTCCTTTTGGCCCTTTTAGCGCCAGGCTGGGGTCAATTCTTTGCCCAAAAAGGAGGTCTTTGAAACAGGCTCGACTCTTGGGACTCGGGATTGTCCTTTCGAACCTTTTGGGGCCAGGCCGTTGCCAACCTAGCTTAGAACTAAGGGGATTGATTTAGGCTGGCCCGTTCTTTTTGGCTCTTTTGGGGAAAGACAGACGCCAAGTCTTGGCCTAGAAAGGAGGGCTACAGGCTAGACTTAAAAGCTTCGTGCCTGGTCCTTTTTGCCCTTTTGGGACCAAGTTTTCCAACCTAGCCCAGAACGGAGTACTTTGATTTAGGCTGGACTGCGGGGGCTGTGGCCTTCTCCTTTTGGCCCTTTTGGGGCTAGGCTTGTACCAAGACTTAGCCCAGAAAGGCTAACTTGATTCTGGGGCCTGTTCCTTGTCCTTTTGGTCCTTTTGGGTCAAGGCTGGTTCCAAGACTTGGACCAGAAAAGAGGACTTGATTCTTGCTAGTCCCAGGGAGCTCTGGCCCTGTCCTTTTGGCCCTTTTGGGGCCAGTTAGGTGTCAAGACGTAGCCCAGAAAGGGAGGCTTTAATATAAGCTAAACTCTGGGGCCTGTTCTTCGTCCTTTTGGCCCTTTTTACCCGAATGCTGGTTCTTGGACTAAGCCCAGAATGGATGGCGTTGATTTAGCCTGGACTGCGGGGGATCAGGCCCGGTCCTTTTGGGCCCTTTTGGGTCCAGGCTTGGGCCAATTCTTTGCCAATAAAGGAGATCTTGTTGTCGGAATGCTTTTTCCAGGACTTAGCCCAGAAAGGAGGGATTTGATTTAGGGTAGACTCTGGGAGCTCTGGCCTGGTCTTTTTGGCTCTTTTTGGGAAAGGCAGCTGCCAAGTCTTAGCCGAGAAAGGAGGGGTTTGATACAGGCTAGACAAAAAAGGCTCTGGCCCTATTTTCTGTTCTAAGTCTTGGAACCATTCTGGACCCAAAAGAACAAAAGGACCAAGGAACGGGCCTCAAAATCTATTCTGTATCAAAGCCCTCTTTTTTGGACTAAGTCGTGTTACCAACCTGGCCCAGAAAAGTCCAAAAATACCAGGGAATAGGCAAATTAATTCAGCTTGTATCAAAACCCGCCTATAATGGCTCAGCCTTTGCACTACCTTGGCCCAACAGGGCAAAAAGGACAAAGCCAGAGTCTAGGCTGAATCAAAACCCTCTTTTCTGGGTTAAGACTGGGAAACAGCTTGACCTCCAAAGGGCCAAAAGGACCAAGAAACCAGCTCCAGAGTCAAGCCTGAATCAAAATCCTCCTTTTTGGGTTGTCGTGGCACCACCTGGCCCCAAAAGGCCCAAAAGAAATAGGCCTGAGCACCCAGACTCTAGTCTGAATCAAAACCCTCTATTCTGGACCACGTCTTACCACCTGCCTTTCCCCAAAAGGACCAAAAAGACCAGGCCAGAGCTCCCTGAGTCTACCCTGAATCAAATCACTCCTATCTGGGCCAAGTCCTGGAACTTTCTAGGCTAAGTTGTGACACCAGCTTGGCCCCAAAAGGGCCAAAAGGACCAGGACAGAGATTGTTTGGTCCAGCCTGTATCCAAGCCCTCCTGGCCTAAGACTTGGCATCTGTCTTTCCGCAAAAGGACCAAGGAACAGGTCCTAGGAATCTAGTCTGTATCAAAGCCCTCCTTTCTGGTTTTAGTCTTGGAACCAGCTTGGACCCAAAAGGGCCAAAAGGACCAAGAAACAGGCCCCAGAATCTAATCTGTATCAAAGCCCTCCTTTCTGGGCTAAGTCTTTGCACCAGCCAAGCCCCAAAAGGGCCAAAAAGACCGGGCCAGAGCCCCAGCAATCAGGCCTAATTCAAAGCCCTCCGTTCTGGGCTAGATTGGCAACATCCTGGCCCTAAAAAGGTCAAAAGGACCAACCCGGGTCCCAAGAGTCAAGCTTTTTATAGCATGGCCTCCTTTCTGGGCTAAGAACTGGCATCAGACCGGGCCTGAGTCCTAAGAGTCGAGCCTGTTCTAGCCAGAATCTAGTCTGTATCAAAGCCCACCTTTCTGGCCTAAGACTTGACACCAGCCTGGCCCCAAAAGGGCCAAAAGGACAGAGGCCAATTCCCCCCCAGTCCAGCCTAAATCTAAGCCCTCTGTTCTAGGCTGGATTGGCAATGGCCTGGCCCCAGTAGGTTCAAAAGGCCCAAGCTTGAGTCCCAAGAGTTGAGCATGTTCTAGCTTGTATCAAAGGCCTCCTTTCTGGGCAGAGAATTGACCCCGGCCTGGCCCCAACAGGAGAGGCCAGTCCCCCTGCAGTCCAGCCTAAATCAAAGCCCTCCGTTCTGGGCTAGGATGGCATCAGCTTGGCCCCAAAAGGGTCAGAAGGACAATGCCATGGTCCCAAGAGTCCAGGCGGTTATAGCCTGTATCAAAAGGCCTCCTTTCTGGGCTAAGAATTGGCACCAGCCTGGCCCCAAAAGGGCCAAAAGGACTGGACCAGAGCCTAAATAAAAGCCCTACGTTCGGAGCGAGGTTGGCAACAGCCTGGCCCAAAAAGTGTCAAAAGGACCAAGCCAAAGCCCCCAGAGTCGAGCCAGTTCTAGCCTGTATCAAATCCCTCCTTTCTGGGCTAAGTCCTGGAAAAAGCATTCCGCCAAAAAGGGCCTGTTGGTCGGATCATTGTAGGGACGGGAACACCGTGACAACACGCACTTTTCGTGGAGGAAAAACAGGAGACTTCATTTAGCGTTTCTGACTGAATCAGAACACACTTTAATCAACGGAACTTCCAGTACAGGGCAGTTTCAGTGTAAGAGACACACATTTATATACAGCGGATATCATACATTCAGGGCAACACCCCCACTTGCTCTTAACACTGTGCATTTCACATATATACAAACAAAAAATTCACTCTTATTTTTTTTAAGAAATGTTACAGTTTACATTTACAACATTTACATTCCAAAAAGAAAATCTGTAAACCTCTTTATTTTTTAGCTTTTTTTCTCTTTTTTTTTTTTTGTAAATACACAACGTCCCCCCATTGCATTTTTACCTTCTGGCAGTGTGGTCAACGTATATGTGTCATTTTCTTTCAGAGATTTCATTTCATCTTTCATGGCATTAGTCCATGACTTTGCCTTTGGTGAGTGTACAGCCTCTTCAAAAGTCTGTGGCACACCATACATCACCCTGTAATCAATGTTTGTTAAGGTTTGGTCATCTTCTTTGCAAACACAGTATTTCAGATACATAGGGTAGCGTGTCTCTTTACTCCCGCTCTGTTCTTACTGTTCTTGTTTTGCAGGTTCACAGTCATTTGTACAGTTCTCGTAACTTTCAATATTAGGTTCCTGTGCCTCACTTTGACTTTCGTCGTTCGTCTCGTCTTTTGCAGTGGGGCGCTGCAACAATCCCACTGGTGGATCATAATCATTGTCTTCATCTTTATTTGTCTGGGTATGGCGCTCAACTACACTCTTAGTGAGGAACTTAATCAACCTGTGTTTCAGAACTCGTCCTGTGTCTGGGTAATAAACTAAATATGACGGAGTGTTTTTGTCATATCCCACAAAAACTCCTTCATTACATCGTGAGTCTAGTTTCTTTTTGTCTTGTCGATAACTGTAACAAACTGATCCAAATATTTGCATTTTTGACATGTCTGGCTTCTTCCCTGTCAGCATGTAATAAGGGGTCTGTCCTGTATGCTTGCGGTAACACCTATTGCGAATCACTGCGGCTGTCATAACAGCATAAGTCCATAGGTGTTTTGGTAAATTACTTTCAAGTAACATGCACCGAGCCATCTCAAAAAGTGTTCTCCAGTTTCGCTCGGCCGTCCCGTTTTGGTGGGGTGAATACGGCGCTGAGGTCTCATGTCTTATTGCATTCTTACGGAGTAAAGACTAGAACTGTCTAGAAGTGAATTCTGTTCCATTATCTGACCTGATACGTTTAACTTGTGATATCTGCAATTAATTTTTCAGTTGCCTCAACAGTGTCACTTTTTGCCTTTAGGAAGTAGACAAATGTTGTCCCAGAGTAGTCGTCTGTAAATGCCAGCGTGTACTTAGAACCCTCTTTAGCTTCTGGCTCTATCGGTCCAGCTAGGTCGGTGTGGACTAGCTCTAACACTGCCTTTGCTCGTGTGTCAGGCTCTCTGTTTCGAGTTTGAATAAACTTCCATTTTACACAAACTTCACATTCTGGTCTAGAATTGTTAGCTTTACTCTTGATTTTCATTCCCTCAGTGACATTTTCTAATTTTGTCAAATCTTCATAGTTACAATGTCCAAGGATCTTGTGCCACCTTTCTATATCATGACACAGCATTATCATTGTTAACAGTATTTAGATAGTACAACCGTCCATATTCTTTTATGTCAAACTTTGTACCGTCTTTATGGATTAGCTGGTTACCTCCCTTCTTAAAGGTAATTGCAGCTCCTTTGGTGGTTGCTGCCTGGACTGAGAAGATGTCCTGTGGGTACGTAGGGATGTAAAGTGCTCCGTCCAGCGTAGCCTTTACTCTGCGTCCCTCGTAGTCTTGCAGGTAGATCTCTGCTACTCCACGATTCAGGGCAACTCCACTTGTCCTCGTTCCGTCAGCCAGCTCCATGAAGTGTCTCTCAGGTGTGAAGGTCTCATCAAAGGTTTTGAAACTTTGGATGTTTGTCACAATGTGTGACGTAGCCCCTGTGTCCACCATTAAGCCCTTTTGTTTCAACACATCACAATTGCTTGCTTTGAATGCAAATGTGTGGTTTTCTGCGTCAGCTGCTTGTTTAGCGTTGGTTTTCTTTTGTCGTCTACAGTTACTGTCTTGTGTGTGTGGGGCTTTTACAGTAACTGCACCACTGCTTCTCATATTGTTCTTTTCGTTCATTTCTGCATTCACGAGCCATGTGTCCTTTCTTTCCACAGTTGAAACATGTCAAGTCTGAACTACTTTTTCCTTTTGCCCAGTTATTTGCTTTCATCACATTATCTTCGGAGTTGGTGCTCTTTTCTGTGCTTTCATAACTCCTCAATTTTGCCTTGAACTCTCCAAAAGTCATTTCTCTGTCATTTTGAGTCACGTGGATTGAAAAAGGCTTGAATGATTCGGGTCATCCTTTCAGAACCATTGCAATAAGCAACCCGTCACTCAAAGTCTCTTCAGCATTTCTCAGAGCTGTAATTGTTGTCTCCGCTCTTATGATATAGTCCGTGATGCTTTCATTAGCTGCTTTATGTAGCGACGTTAGCTCTAATGACACGTGGTTTTCCCTTACCGGCATAGTGTTTGCGCAAAATTTCCAGCGCTTTCCGCCCATCATCTGTGGCTTCTCTCATCACAAGTGAAAGACTTCTGTCGTCTAGAAGTTGTATCAGCACTGCATAGGCTTCCTCATTTTTATCAGCGTCACCGTCATTTTCATCTCCGCCACTCGGCTCATTCAAAATGGTACTTTTTAGCCCAAGTAGCCACAAGTGTCCGAGGAACTTTGTTTCCCATAGTTCGTAATTCCTTTCGTCTCCATCGAAGCACAAACAGTTCCACCAGTTTCCTTCATTCCCTCTGGGCCCATAACCTGTTGGTCGGATCATTGTAGGGCAGGGAACACCGTGACGACACGCACTTTTTGTGGAGGAAAAACAGGAGACTTCATTAGCGTTTCTGACTGAACCAGAACACACTTTAATCAACGGAACTTCCGGTACAGGGCAGTTTCAGTGTAAGAGCACACATTTATATACAGCGGATATCATACATTCAGGGCAACAGGGCCAAAAGGATCAAGAATCTAGCCTGTATCAAAGGCCTCATTTCTGGGCTAAGAATTGGCACCAGCCTGGCCCCAAAATGGCCAAAAGGAGTAGGCCAGAGCTCCCTGAGACTATCCTGAATCAAGCCCTCTTTTCTGATCTAAGTCTTGGAACCGACCTGAAACCAAAATGGCCAATAGGACAAAGGAACAAGTCCCAGAATCTAGACAGTATCAAAGGCCTCCTTTCTGGGCAATGACTTGGCACCTGCTTTTCCCCAAAAGGCCCAAAAAGATCAGGCCAGAGCTCCCAGAGTCTACCCTGAATCAAATCACTCCCAAAACCAGCATTCCACCAAAAAGGGCCAAAAGGACGAAGAAACAGGCCCCAAAGACTAGCGTGTATTAGAGCCCCCCTTTCTGGGCTAAGTCGTGACACCAGCCTGACCCCAAAAGGGCCAAAAGGACTACTCCATATCAAAGCCCTCCTGGGCTAAGATTTGGCATCTGTCTTTCCCCAAAAGGTCCAAAAGGAACAAGGAAGAGGCCCCAGAATCTAGTCTGTATCAAAGCCCTCCTTTCTGGTCTTAGTCTTGGAACCAGCTTGGACCCAAAAGGTCCAAAAGGACAAAGTCACAGGCCCCAGAATCTAGTTTGTATCAAAGCCCTCCTTTCTGGTCTTAGTCTTGGAACCAGCTTGGACCCAAAAGGTCCAAAAGGGCCAAGTCACAGGCCCCAGAATCTAATCTGTATCAAAAGCCCTCCTTTCAGGGCTTAGTCTTGGCACCAGCCAAGCCCCAAAAAGGCCAAAAGGGAGAGTCCAGCCTAATTCAAAGCCCTCCGTGCTGGGCTGAGACTTGGCATCTGTCTTTCCCCAAAAGGACCAAGGAAAAGATCCCCGAATCTAGCTTGTATTAAAGAACCCCCTTTCTGGACTAAATCTTGACACCAACCTGGCCCCAATAGAGCCAAAAGGACCAGGCCAGAAGTCTAACCTGTATAAAAGACATCTTTTCTAGGCTAAGACTTGGCGTCTACTTGCCCAGTAAATATGGTTTAAGTATCTCTTGTACTTTTTTCAGAACTCCCCAGTTGTTTAACTGTTCATGGTCTGAAAATGCTTTTGAAGCAATAAAAACAAAAACGGCTATAAAAAAACCTAATATGATAGATTCAAACTTTAAACTATATATTGTGTATAGTAGAAAAAGCTTCAGTTGTAGTCATCTGGACTCAGTTTGAAAAAATAGACGTTTCGACTCTCATCCAAGAGTCATTGTCAATAAAAGAATTTAGATCGAGAACTCCGATATTACTACTGTTCTGTGGTAAGACCCACCCATTGGGAGGAGCCTTCCTGAAGTAGAAAGAGTTGTTTGTTTCAACAGAAACTCCCCCCTTGTATCTACCGAGCTAGCCTATTCAGAATCTTAATGGGCTATTAGAATCCTCTTTGTCTTTGTGAGACCCTGGCTCAACCACCCTGAGTACCTGATTAGCATATACATGCCCTGGTCCTGGTCCTCTACCTTTCCAGGGGTTCAGTAACCCATTATAAATAACAGGAAGATTAAACCTTAGCCCTCCATTTCTGTTTAAAGAAGGTCTTTCTTTTTTAACAAAAATAGCTTCCTTGACTCCTCTTTCAAACCATCTTTTCTCCCTGCTTAAAACCTTCACCTCACCGTCTTCAAACGAGTGATTAGAGGCTTCAAGATGGAGATGCACGGCACTCTGAGGTCCTGAACTTGTATTTCTTCTGTGCTGATAAAGCCTCTTGTGTAGAGGCTGTTTTGTCTCACCTATGTACCGTTCTTTACAGCTTTCTTCACTGCATTGGATCGAATAAACTACATTGCTCTGTTTTTGAGTCGGCAACTTGTCCTTAGGGCGAACCAGTTTTTGTCTTAAAGTGTTTCCTGGTTTAAAATAAACAGGGACTTTGTGTTGTCTAAAAATTCTCTGCACTTTTTCCGACAGGCCAGACACATAAGGGATAGAAACACCCTTCCTTCTCTGTTCAGTTTCCCTTTTGTCCTGCTTCTTGGTTCTCTTCACTCTGTTGAGAGCCCAAGCGGGGTAACCACAGGCTGAGAGGGCATTTCGGACATGTTTTTCCTCTTTCTTCTTGCCCTCTGAGCTGGTGGGCACACCTTGAGCTCTGTGTTGTAAGGTTCTGATCACACCCAGCTTGTGCTGTAGTGGGTGGTTGGAACCAAAGAGCAGATACTGGTCCGTGTGTGTAGGTTTCCTATATACTTCTATTTGGAGTTTCCCGTCCTCTCCTCTGATCGTGGAACAATCAAGAAAGGCCAAGCGATTCTCCTTAGCGTCTTCTCTTGTAAACCTGATATGTGGGTCCACAGCATTGATGTGATCAGAGAAGGTTTCTAGATAAAAATGTGTCTGTGGGAGATTATATTCTAACTTAAGTTGAGAAAAAGATTTTAGGTTTCCACCAGAGAAGAGGTCTTGGATCTTATATATACCGGCGTCTCTCCACATTTTAAAGCCTGCATCTGTGCATGATACTGGAAAATCGGGATTATCATAAATGGGTGCTAAAAATGAATATTGCTCCACTATTCTGAAGTGTCTGCGCACATTTTGCCAAGTTTTGAGGGTATTTTTCACAACAACATTATCATTTAGCCCTTTTATCAAGGAATTATTATTAATAAATGGTATGGCTGAGAGTGCTGTATTTAGTCCCAGCGCTTCAAGATCCAAATATGAAGAGTCAGTATCATTTCTAATCCATTCTAGTATATATTTAATTTGGGCAGCCCAGAAGTAGTATTTTATGTTTGGTAATGCTAAGCCTCCTTTGTCAACTGGTAATTGTAGTTTTTCTAATTTCAGTCTCGGGCGTTTCCCTTTCCAAAGAAATTTCCTGATTAGTTGGTGAATTGACTTAAAAAATATTTCAGGAACATGATTAGGTAAAAGCTGCATTGGATATAGCAATCTTGGCAAGATGTTCATTTTAATGACGGCAACTCTCCCGGTCAATGATAATGGAAGAGGAGTCCATCTTTGTAAGTCTTTCTTAATTTTAGTCATGGCTTGATTTAGATTTAACTCTGCTATATCATTGATTTTGGGGGAAATATTTAGACCAAGATATTTAAAGCCTTCAGATGATAATTTAAAGGGTATGTATTTAGTTAGTTCGGAATAATTATACTTTCCCAAGGGTAGTGCAGTAGATTTCTCGTAGTTAACCTTATAGCCTGATAACTCTCCAAATGTGTTTATAATGTTGATTAGTGGAGGAACAGAGCCTATAGGATCATTTAAGAATAAAAGGACATCATCTGCATAGAGCGAGATCTTGTGTGTTTTGACTTCAGTTTGAATTCCTTTCACTAAAGGGGAGATTCTTATCATTTCGGCCAAAGGTTCCATTGCTAAGACGAAAAGTAATGGTGACAGAGGGCAGCCTTGTTTACTGCCTTTACTTATTGAAAATGGAGATGATGTCACTCCGTTAATACATATTGAGGCTTGAGGTGTGGAGTACAGAAGTCTTACCCAATCAGTAAACACTTCTCCAAAAGAGAATTATTTTAAAGTGTAAAACAAATAAGGCCATTCAATATTGTCAAATGCCTTTTCAGCGTCCAATGTTACTATCATAGCATCTGATTGTTTCATCTTAATATATTGTAATATGTTAATTAGGCGCCTTATGTTGGTATATGAATTCCTATTAGCCACAAATCCTGTCTGGTCATTATTAATAATTTTAGGTACTATATTGTTAATTCTGGCTGCAAGCAGTTTGTCCAATATTTTACAGTCTATATTTTGAATGCTAATGGGCCGATACGAGGCGGGGTTGTTGGGGTCTTAATTTTCCTTTAAAATCACTTTTATAGTCGCCTGTTGCAGAGAAGGAGGAAGTGTTTTAATCAAAAAGGAGTGAATATACATTTTAGTTAATAAAGGGGCAAAAATATCTTTAAATATTTTATAAATTTCAGATGGTAGACCATCTTGCCCACATGCCTTCCCTGATGGAAGGTTGTCTATCATCTTCTCAACTTCCTCACAAGTTATGTCCTTCTCACAGCTCTGTTTGTCCACCTCTGAGATTTTAGTTAACTTTATTTGTGCATTTTTAATTGTGTGCCTGAAAATTTAGATGAATACAGTATAGAATAATATTCACTAAATACTTTTGCAATTTCCATATTTGCATAACAGATCTTACCCTTTGGATCTTTAATTTGGGTAATTGCTTTGTTGAGAACAGTGTTATTAATGAGATTAGAAAGATACTTTCCAGATCTATTAGCTTGTTCATATACTTTATGTTTTTGTTTAAATAAGGCTTTTTCTGCATTTTGAGTTATTAGGACATTCAAAGCCGTCCTTATTCTTAATAATTTAGCCCAATTTGCTTCGTTAACATTGTGTTTATGGTCAAGCTCTGCTTGTTTTAGTTCCTCTTCGAGGCGAGTTTGTTCATTCAGTTTCTTTTTCTTTTTAGCTGAGCAATAAGCAATTATTAATCCTCTTAAATAGGCCTTAGTTGTTTCCCACAAGTTTGAAGGGGTTGTATATTCATTGTCATTCTCTTGTATAAAAAAATGTAGTTCTTTACGAATCATAGAGCAAAACTCAGAGTCCGATAGAATGGATCGATTACAATTCCATGTACATCTACCTGAATAGTTGTGGGACATATTCATATACAAAAAAAATGGGAGCATGGTCTGAGATGTGAATAGAACCGATAGTACATTTGTCAATCTTTTCAATTAGGTTTTGTGGAACTAGAAAATAGTCTATACGTGAATAGGTCTTATGAGGGCTTGAATAAAATGTGAAATTCTTATCAAGTGGGTTTTGTCTACGCCAGATATCAATTATGCCCGTTTCCTGAAGCATTTGACGCATAGATTTCTGTCTAGGGTTTAAAGGGGTTTTACAGCTAGGGAGTTTATCTACGTGATCTAAGTCTTGGAACCAAAATGGCCAAAAGGACCAAGGAACAGGTCTCGGAAATCAAGCCTGTACCAAAGTCCTCCTTTCTGGGCAAAGACTTGGCACCTGCCTTTCCTCAAAATGGCCAAAAAGACAGGGCCAGAGCTCCCAGAGTCTACCCTGAATCAAATCCCTCTTTTCTGGGCTAAGTTCTGGAAAAAGCATTCCTCCAAAAAGGGCAAAAAGGACCAAGAAAGAGTCCCTAGAATCTAGATTGTATCAAAGGCCTCATTTCTGGGCTAAGAATTGGAACCAGCCTGGCCCAAAAAGAGCCAAAAGGAGAAGGCCACAGCCCCCGCAGTCAAGCCTAAATCAAAGCCCTCCATTCTGGGCTAGTTTGGCAACAGCCTGGCCCCAAAAGGGCCGAAAAAGACCAGGTCAGAGCTCCCTGGGACTGTCCTGAATCAAGCCCTCTTTTCTGATCTAAGTCTTGGAACCAAAATGGCCAAAAGGACCAAGGAACAGGTCTCAAAAATCAAGCCTGTACCAAAGTCCTCTTTTCTGGGCAAAGACTTGGCACCTGCCTTCCCTCAAAATGGCCAAAAAGACAGGGCCAGAGCTCCCAGAGTCTACCCTGAATCAAATCACTCCTTTCTGGGCTGAGTCCTGAAACCAGTAATTCCGCCAAAAAGGGCCCCCAAGACTAGCGTGTATTAGAGCCCCCCTTTCTGGGCTAAGTCGTGACACCAGCCTGGCCCAAAAAGGGCCAAAAAGACAAAGGAAGAGGCCCCAAAATCTAGTCTGTATCAAAGCCCTGCTTTCTGGTCTTAGTCTTGGATCCATTTTGGCCCCAAAAGAGCCAAAAAGACCAGGCCAGGCCTGTAAAAAAGCTCTCCTTTCAGGGCTAAGACTTGGCATCTACTTGCCGAGAAAATGGGTTTGAATAGCTCTTGTACTTTTTTCAGAACTCACAAACAACTGTTCATGGGCTGAAAAGGCTTTAGGAGCAACACTAAAAACTGCTATAACTCAAAAATGCAATATGATAGGTTCAAATTTTAGAAGACGTGTTGTGCATATGTACAAGCCCTTCTTGATCACAAAGTATGGGTTGGATGTCTCTTGTATTTTCTTCAGAACTCACAAATGGTCTGAAAATGCGTTTGAAGCAATAAAAACAAAAACAGCTATAACTGCAAAACCTAATATGATAGACTCAAACTTTAAACAATATATTGTGTAGATTTACAGGTCCTAATTGCCCAGCAAATAGGGTTTGAATAGCTCTTGTACTTTTTTCAGAACTCACAAACAACTGTTCATGGGCTGAAAAGGCTTTTGGAGCAGTAAAAACAGTAAAAACTGCTATAACTCAAAAATGCAATATGATAAGTTCAAACTTTCAAAGGTATGTTGTGCAGATGTACAAGCCCTTCTTGCTCAGAAAGTATGGGTTAGATATCTCTTGCATTTTATTCAGAACTCACAAATGGTCTGAAAATACTTTTGAAGCAATACAAACAAAAACAGCTATAACTCCAAAACCTAATATGATATACTCAAACTTTAAACTATACATTGTGTAGATTTCCAGGTCCTACTTGTCCAGCAAATAGGGTTTGAATAGCTCTTGTACTTTTTTCCGAAGTCACAAACAACTGTTCATTGCCTGAAAAGGCTTTTGGAGAAAAAAAAACAGTAAAAACAGCTATAACTCAAAAATGCAATAGGATAGGTTCAAACTATGAAAGATATGTGCAGATGTACAAGCCCGTCTTGCTAAGAAAGTACCTCACCTTGCTAGTGAAACCCCAGCAAATAGGGTTTCACTAGCAAGGACCACAACCCCAGATACGATGCAAGGTGTTTATTGGCAGGGGAGAAACATGAACAACACAAATGTACAAAGTTGATGCCGTTTTGGGACTTCTTGCGATGAGGGCTGAAGGCTCCCGGGCCTCGATACTCCCATCTAGGAGATAAATCAGAATAATTAGAACAGTTTAAAAGAGGGTGGGAGGGAGGGGCACGAAAATCACGAACACAGGTGTTTGTAATCTGGATGATTAAGTAGTGTAGCCGCAGGAAGGGGCGTGGTCCTGCTCCTGAACTTAAGATAACAAACTTATCTTCATTTTACTAGCAAGGACCACAACCCCTGATACGATGCAAGGTGTTTATTGGCAGAGGAGAAACATGAACACAAATGTACTAAGTTGATGCTGTTTTGGGGCTTCTTGCGATGAGGGCTGAAGGCTCCCGGGCCTCGATAGCTTAGCCTCGAAAGCTTAACGAGGCAGTACGGGATTGGCAGAATGGAGGACAAGGAGGTAATGGTGGGTGTAGACCTGGAAAGTCACAGAGAACCGGTGCTCCATGATATAATGAGGCGGTCAACGACTCGTTAACTGGAGGCAGATGTGGCAGCGCCAATGTGGACAAGGTTTGGTAGGAAATGTGGGGAACGACCCTAAGTAAAGGATGAACCAGATCCTGAGTCCTGATGGGAAGTGCCACTTGACGACCAGTGCACAAGGTCTGGACAGATTGCAAAGGGGCTCAGAATAGATTGTGTTACCACAGTAGTCCTGCTGTTTTAGGGGAAGACTTAAGCGTTGGTTGGAGGCCCTTGATACCGGGGTGAGGAGAACTATTGTGGACAAGACAGCCTCTGAGCAGGGGAACGAGCCTGAAGAGATGTCGATGAAGGACGAAGGTTAAACGCGGTGAAGGTAGAATGAAGCCATGATGGAAGGAACGGAAACTGAGCTGGGTGGTCTAGGAAGACTGAAGCGCCTGAAGCGGAGCTTATGTGTGGAACGTGGTAGTTGAGGATGGAGGAACTGGGGTCGATGACTGTTCCACCTCGGTAGTAAATGTTCTGAATGCATTTGTTGATGGCGTCAATGAATACAGGGTCATCGGACTGGACGGCCATGAACATGAATGGCCCGACAGGAAGGCAGCAATCCCGACAGTATCGATCCTAAAGTAAGCCCCAAACCGGCTGATAGAACGGCATATCAAAGTGCAGCAGCAACTTGATGGACTGGATGAGAATGACGACGCTTTGGAGTGATGAACCGAAGACGTTAGGGTCGGGAGGTGGGAGATAAGGGGCTTGTCCCAAGGGGATCATCTGCATGGTAAAGTTGGGATAACCAACTGCTGTTTGGAGGACTCCCAGAACATGGAAGGACCAGCATCCGGGTGCCGGAAGAGGCGGCATCCCGTGCCCGAAGAGGGAAGAGGCTGCAAGAGGGAAGAGCCTCTGCTGCAAGAGGGAAGAGGCTGCAAGAGGGAAGAGGCGGGAAGAGGCTGCATGAGGGAAGAGGCTGCATGAGGGAAGAGAGGAGAGGCAGCATGAGGGAAGAGCGAAGAGGCGGCATCCCGGTGTCCGAATGCGGCTCTGGGGAATTAATGGAGTGGTCTGCTGGAGCAGCAGCATCACAGAGAGGGAGCGGAAGAAGCTGGACAAAGTCATGAAGAAGTCAAGCTCCAGGTCCGTCCTGGAAGTCGGACTTCCTCCGACTTCCCCTCTGGACTCGGTGCAGGAGGTGGGGGACTGAAGGGTCCTAGCTAAACTCACATCTATGCTGGACCATGAGTCTCACCCCCTGCAGGACACTCTGTCCGCTCTGGAGAGCAGCTTCAGTGAGAGACTGATCCACCCTCGCTGTGTGAAGGAGAGGTTTCGTAGGTCTTTCCTTCTGCTGCTGTCAGACTCTACAACAATCACTGTTAGCCCTGAACACGTGCAACTGTCATACCCATGTGCAATACAGACATAATCATGTGCAGTACTGACTTAATCATGTGCAATATTGTCATATTCATGTGCAATTACTGTCATACTCATACGCAATAATGTCATATTCATGTGCAATACTCATATGCAATAATGTCATAGTAATGCGCATATAACTGCTGTAAATAAGAACGTTTACTTTACCACTATTATTAGTATTATTTTGTCTTATGTTAGCTTATTTTTATCTTTTTATTTTTATTTTACTTATCTTTTAATTTAATTTTTTTCTCTATTCCCTATTAAGAATATGAGAGGTTCTGTCCATACGAGTTTTGTTTATAAGAGTTTTTTTCCATTAAGAGTGTTATCTGTTCTTTTCTTCTGTATCTACTTGACCATACAGGAGGGCTGATGCCACCACAGAGTCGTAGAAGGTCTTCAGGAGTGGCCCTGTCACTCCAAAAGACCTGAGTCTCCTCAGGAGGTAGAGCCGACTCTTTCTCTTGTACAGTGCGTCTGTGTTATGAGTCCAGTCCAGTTTGTGGTTCAGATGAACACCCAGGTACTTGTATGAGTCTAATGCTCGCATGCAGCTGTGCAGGGGGAGGGGTGGGCGATTGATCAAATCTCAGGAAGTGAGAATTTAGCTCATTCGACCACTGTAGGTCTCCCTCCGTCTGGACAGGGGAGACTTTGAAGCCTGAGATGGTTTTCAGGCTCCTCCACACTCCCTGAATGTTCTGCTGCTGCAGCTGATCCTCCATCTTCTTCTTGTAGCTGGCTTCCGCCTGCGTGATCTTCCTCCTCAGCTCCTTTTGCACAGTCCTTAGCTCCTCCTTGTTCCCTGACCTCAAAGCTCTCTTCTTCTCCTTCAGCAGAGCTTTCAGTTCATAGTTAATCCACGGCTTATTGTTTGGAAAACACCGCACCATCCGGGTGGGAACAGTGTTTTCAAATGCACTCCGTGATGGTGTTGATGTCCTCCCCATGTGGGTTATAAAGCTCAGTCCAGACAGTGGTGCTGAAGCAGTCCCTCAGAGCCTCCTCGCTCTCAGCAGACCATCTCCTCACCACACTGGGCACCACAGGCTACATGTGCACGATAGGTTCATACACAAGTCCAGTGTTTTATTGTCTCTGGTGGGGCAGGTAACATACTGGGTGTATGTTGGCAGAACAGAAGAGGGAGAAGCGTGGTTAAAGTCACCAGAGATGAGGAAGAGGGCCTGTGGGTGCTTTGTCTGTAGCCTGCTGGTGCAGGAGAGCAGTGCGTCACAAGCATTATCGGCATGAGCAGACGGGGCCACATAAACTGCAATCAAAATCACATGTGAGAACTCCCGGGGCAGATAATATGGCCTCATGCCAATAGCCAACAGTTCAATGTCTTTGTTACACAGCTGCTCCTTCACAGTGCAATGGTCAGGCTTGCACCAGTTCTTGTTTACAAACACAGCCAGGCCGCCTCCCCTCTTCTTACCGTACTCTCTCGTTCTGTCCGCCCGTAGTAGATGAAAATTGTCTAACAATAGAATCCAGCATTTCTGATGATAGCCAGGACTCTGTAAAGAGCATTACGCTGCTGTCCCTATAAATCCTCTGGGACCGCACGAGGCACGCTAGTTCCGTCATCTTATTTTGGAGGGACCTGACGTTTCCCGTGACGATGGCGGAAAGCACCGGTCTGTTGTAGCGTCCTCGCTTTTCCCGGAGATTGCGTCCCGCTCGCCGGCTCCTCTGTGTTTTCCGCAGTATGTCCGCCGGGATCTCGTGACGATCGCGGGGGGAAACAACCGTGCTCCGGAGGTCCATGAGCTGCTCCTTTGTATAAACACGCGCCGGAAGTTTATTCTGTCAGATCAGGTGTATTCCATCACGGATGTCGATGATGTTTTGGTGTAGTAAGATATGTAGAAGGACTGGTAACTCGATCCTGGAAACATAGTTTTAATTGGCAGCAGGAATGTTCTTATCTCACCATTTACCAGGTACATATTGATTCCACTATTGATAGCCCTTTACTTCCTTTTTTCCTTTGGTGTCCGCTGTTGAGTCACAAAAACCTTGGTTATTCTGTCGCTCCAATTGTGAGCGTTGATTTATTTTCTGGTTGTCATCATTAGGAGGCATCAACCGGAGACAGGTCACCCGCAGGAGAAGAACCACCGCACTCAACACCAGTGGTCCTTTAATTCCCTTAGTGACTGTTATAAGGTCAAATATTACTTTACCGGACCTATACAGGCCGTAGGAGTTTATTTGTACTTATATTACAGATCACTCAGGAGACATTGCTTAATCCAGGTTACTCTCTCCGCTGTCAGCAGAACTTGGTACGTTTCTTTCCACCACGGACAGGACCAGCTCTTTTCTTTATCACTTGGTTTGACATCTTGTCTGTCCTGCACAGAAGAATCTATCGGTACAGAATTAGTTTATTTCATATAATTTTCTTCAAATAACTTTCTCAGTTTCTCCAGCTGTTTTACTGATATTGATGTGCAGTTGCACCAACTCTAAAGTCTATAAACTCTAAAGTCTAAACTCTATAAGTTATCTGTTCTTTTCCTCTGTATCTACCTGCGTTGCAACAATGAAATTTCCCCATGTGTGGACAAGAAAGGATTATCTTATCTTATCTTATCTTAAACACTGTACCCAATTTAATCCTGTGTCATCCATTGTTTTTCTGAGCCTGCTTTTGTTATTCCATTTATTCTTTCCACTAATTTTCACTAAATTTCATGTTTTCCTTCACACTTATTCAGCTCTATAAAATCCATATGTATTCTTTAGAATGGAAATTGAACTTCTGGAAAAGGCTCCACGCTTCGGTCGTAAATTGCCTTGTCCATTATGTTTAATACATGTAAGACATTGTTTTTCAGATTCCGGTGCATTGTCTTGCATGTCAGGTATTATTGTGCAATCTGGTTGTTTATCTTCTTCTGTGTGTAAGATCTCTGTTTGTTAGTAGAAAAAGCTTCAGTTGTAGTCATCTGGACTCAGTTTGAAAAAATAGACGTTTCGACTCTCATCCAAGAGTCATTGTCAATAACAGAATTTAGGTCGAGAACTCCGATATTAATACTGTTCTGTGGTAAGACCCGCCCATTGGGAGGAGCCTTCCTGAAGTAGAAAGAGTTGTTTGTTTCAACAGAAACTCCCCCTTGTATCTACCGAGCTAGCCTATTCAGAATCTTAATGGGCTATTAGAAACCTCTTTGTCTTTGTGAGACCCTGGCTCAACCACCCTGAGTACCTGATTAGCATCTGAATGTCCTTTACCTTTCCAGGGGTTCAGAATCCCATTATAAATAACAGGAAGATGAAACCTAAGCCCTCCATTTCTGTTTAAAGAAGGTCTTTCTTTTTTAACAAAAATAGCTTCCTTGACTCCTCTTTCAAACCATCTTTTCTCCCTGCTTAAAACCTTCACCTCACCGTCTTCAAACGAGTGATTAGAGGCTTCAAGATGGAGATGCACGGCGCTCTGAGGTCCTGAACTAGTATTTCTTCTGTGCTGATAAAGCCTCTTGTGTAGAGGCTGTTTCGTCTCACCTATGTAACGTTCTTTACAACTTTCTTCACTGCATTGGATCGAATAAACTACATTGCTCTGTTTTTGAGTCGGCAACTTGTCCTTTGGGTGAACCAGTTTTTGTCTTAAAGTGTTTCCTGGTTTAAAATAAACAGGGACTTCGTGTTGTCTAAAAATTCTCTGCAGTTTTTCCGACAGGCCAGACACATAAGGGATAGAAACACCCTTCCTTCTCTGTTCAGTTTCCCTTTTGTCCTGCTTCTTGGTTCTCTTCACTCTGTTGAGAGCCCAAGCGGGGTAACCACAGGCTGAGAGGGCATTTCGGACATGTTTTTCCTCTTTCTTCTTGCCCTCTGAGCTGGTGGGCACACCGAGTCCAGATGACTACAACTGAAGCTTTTTCTACTATGGAACACGCCTGGACGAATGAGGGATTACACCGACATCTCTGTTTGTTGTCTTTTTGCTGCTAATTTAGCTTTTTGGTTCACAAAGGCGTTCCCTTTTTAAACTGAATCTGTGTCATTTATGTGGGCTGCGCATTTACAGATTGGTAACATTGTAGGGGAATGGAGATGGACATTCCACGGCCAGATAACAGAAAATCTCTCTTTGAACATTGGGGGTTTTTCGTTCTCCCTGTCTCCCTCACCGCAGGGGAGCCGCTGTGACTTTTTTGATAACAGATCTTCTTCTCCCCACAGTCTTACAGGAAGACGCCCCGATGAAAACTGTTTTATGTGATTATGCCATGAATGTTTGAATCAACTCCCTACACCGCATGTTTCACCTTGTGTTACGTATTTTTCCACTGTTTAAGGTTTTATATTCCCAATGCTTGATTTTCGAGCGCCCATCACAGGTGAAAGAAGATGTAAAATGTGTCTACCTCAAGAAATAATGTGCACAAACTGCCAAAAGTGTTTAACGTGTAAATGTTAAAACAGGGTTCAATGTTTTTGCCATTATTATTTACGTTACTCCAGTTTTATTTTCTCGGTCAGGAAAATGTTAAACAGGAAGTTCTCGCAGTAGCGCCCGCCCCTGTCGCTCCCAGCATGCCCTGCGGGCCAGGTATCAAAAGGACGCTCCAAGCTAGAAACGTTCTCTTTGTTCTCTTCTTGTTCTTCTATCTTGAAGCCGTCTCCACGGACGCGCTTTCACTTTTCCTTTGTCTCAACAAAATCCGTCCGTCACGTGGTCGACAAGGCCATGCCAGTCTAGGACTCTGAAACCACCTGAAACCACCTGGAACTACCTGGAACTACCTGGAATTACGCTTAAGCGCTAAACCGGACAGAGACTTTCTTTGCTACTTCGTTTCTTTTCTTTTTGAAGTAATCTACGCCGTTTACGTGGATCAGCACTACGTCCTCATCTGAGTAAAGGCCGCGTGAGGAGCTAACACACCGCTAAAGCGTTCTACCGCCAAGGAACTCCCCGACATCGCCTCCGCTGCCGCCGCCGCTTCAAGGAGGTCGCAGCACACCGCTCCACGCGACCCCTCGCTCCCCGGCGCAGCACACCGCTCCCCGGCGCCAAGGACCTTACAGCACGTCGCAGCCTCCTCCGCTCCACGCGACGCATCGCTCCCCGACCGCCGCCAGCTCCACGGCCGCCGCCCGCTTCACGAACCTTCGCCGCCACACCGCTCCACGCGACGCCCCGCTACGGACCTCGTCCGCGGACAAGGACCAGTCGGACCGACTCTACAGAACCGTAAGCCGAGTCCATTGCGTGCGGTCCGTTTTGTGGCATGATTTGGGTAGAGCTCAGCTGTTCCTCCTCCCTTTAGCTTCTCACTTTCCCTCTTTTTGATATAGATTAGCATAGACACGTTTGATTATCAAAGGCAAAACCCTGGTTTAACATTATCTGCATGAAATCTGCTGTTAAATCTGATATAACATCACCTGTGATTTACCTGTGCGCATTTCTGCTCCGGTGTTTTGATTACCCTTTTGATAAATAAACTACACGAAAGAGTTATTGACTATTGTTTGTTTGATTAGACTATGTGTAAGTCCCTGAATCGTGAAACACCCTTCAGACTTTTTTTAACGAGCGCGATTAAGGACCGTATCTTAGCTCTTTGGGTTTAACCCTGGTGCCCCGTCTTGTCTCGTTTCTGCTTAGAAATCTTCCTTAATCATAAACTGAATACATGTAGTTTGAGACCCTACAACATTATAGCTTAAATAATGTCTGCAGTAATTCTTGATATGTCACAGGTTTTCCTGTTGATGTTATCATACCTCTTTTTGCCTAATAACTTACAAATGTGTGACATGTAGCATATGCATATATGCTGTCTGTATAAATTGTTATTATTATTAATCAAATTGTTTCCTTCAGCTAATTTACACGTCTCTGTTAATGCCACTAATTCAGCTGCTTGTGTAGAGTAACTTGATTGTAGTTTGCCTGTTTTAACTACATCTTCTATGACTTGCGTAGCCAACTTCATTCTGCCAAGTTTTTCAAGTTGTTTTTACTTGGTGAGCCATCAATGTACTAAACAAGTCCTCTTATCAGGGATGAGTCCTATATGTCATTTGCAGTGCTGAAAAGCATGAGGAACTTTTAAGGGTCAAAAGGTAAATGTCACAAAGTCACAGAGTTTAGTTGAGTAATATATTAACACTGTGTCTTCGTCCTTTTGTCCTATTAAGACCATCATGAATCCATATATATTTTTAATCCACCATTAGCTCAAAATTATTTTATAATCCAGTAAAACCAAAATAGTACTAGATATTAGTATTTGTATTAGATCTGTGAAAGCTTGTTCTGCTTCTTCTGTCTGTCAAGAAATTACATATAAATCAATGCTATTCCTTAACACTCAGAGAACATAATTCAACTTAGAATATAAAACGCCACAGAAATGTCAGGCTTTGTATGGCTTGCAAGGGAAAGACCAGTCGGGCCGTCAGTCACATAATAGTCACTTTTCTCATTGGTTAACTCGACATCAAGCATTTTATTTTTACAACTGTCTCGGTATTTTCCTTACAGATAAGAGCTTGGGGGATGTTTACCTAACCCCCCTCCCTGGGGTAAACATCCTTTTTCCTCCTCTTTACAACACTTTCACATATGCCATTATTCACACATGCCGTTTTTCCTCTTAGACTAATGATGCAGATAACATTTATCACACAAATATCATCATGTATTTACATTTTGTTACATTTCCCTCCTGTTTATCAAAGCATTAGTCCACTTTCTCATATCCCAAACATATTATTCTTTTCAGTTTTCAACATGTCCTCATTTTACACTCAAAAGGTTATGCACAGTCCTCAAACATTGAACAAACTCCTTTTCTCTCGGCCAACAACATGTCTACTAGGGCTGAAACGATTCATCGAATAATTTGAATAATTCGATTACCAAAATTCATCGATTATTTTTATCCTGCTTTGATTATTTGTTTTATTTTCGTCTTACTACGCGCGGTTATGTTCGTCCGCGGAACTCTGTAGTTGCGGCGCATGAGTACAGTGTGACGAAAATGTCGAAAGACACGAGCAAAGAAAGTGCGGACAACGACAAAGAAACGGAACACGGGGGCAAAGAAAAAGACCGAAGTTGTCTAAAGTATGGGACCATTTTAGATTAAATAAAGCCAACCACACGGTGCAGTGCTTGTACTGCAAAGTGGACCTCTCTTTTCACAACAGCACATCAATGATCCAGCATATGAAGAGAAAACACCCTGTATATTTTGCAAAAGACACCGCGAGGTAAGTTCACTTAGCGTTAGACTTTGCATGTCTTAAAAACGCGCTGTTTTTTAATTACGTGTTGAAATTTAGCTTGAGAAATGGCTTAACTGTTAGCGCTGTAGTTTGGCAACAACTTGTTCATGTTAACAATAAACAGTCCAAATCTTTCAAGTATGTGTGTCTAACACAATTTAATTAAATTGAAATTGATCATGCGCATGTAAATAGTAAAGATTGTGTAATATATTGAAGAATATGAATATATGTGAATATATTCAGAATACTTCTGAAATGAATTCCTTTCAGAAGTATTCTGAATATATTCACACATATGTGGTGCCGCAGCCTTAATTCCGGTACATGTCGGCCTCGGTGAAACTGAGATAAACCCCAAAAAAGATTTTTTTTTTCAAATGTGTGATTTTCGTTTTTTTGCAGAATGTGCTAGTTGAAGTTATGAATAAGCCCCTGTGTGCTTCAGATAACACTATTGGTTGTCTTAAACGTATACATTAAGCTGTTAAACATGTGGAGTTTTTGGGTCTTTTTCCTGCTCTCCTGGGAGGCGTCACCTTTTTCTAGCCAACGTATTGTTCACATTTTCCACCAATCAACTGTGATCCGCATGGCAGCTGCATGCTTTCCGTGTTTTCCTCTCATTACTCCAGACCGTCTTCAGAGCACAGTCTTCAGAGCTTACATTTCCTGGACTACATTGCAACGGAACTGTTTACTCAGGTACACTTTTACTTTACTACTAAATTATTGCTTTAACGCTGTGTTTTAAGGCGGTCTCGTGATCACTTTAGAATCTTACTTGTCTGCTCCGGTGGAGCTAATGCTAAGCTAACATGTTGCTTCAGTGCACTCTGCAATACGGGCTTAATGTGACTACTTGCTGTTATCACCATGTTATCGGGTTATTTTTCGGCGTGGGTTGGCCCGTGGGTTGTGTGGGTCGTGCTTTGGGTGTGTTTTATGGTGCTAAACCGGCTGTTAGCCCCATAGCCCGGAGCTAAACGCAGCTATTCGGAGCTAAGTTGTAAGCTAAACTTTGCTATGTTATCGGGTTATTTTTCGGCGTTTTGTCTGTACAAATTATATACTTATGTAGTATTTCTTAACCCGTGGGTTGTGTGGGTTGTGCTTTGTGTGTGTTTTATGGTGTTTTGCGTTAGTTTTAGAAAATAAAAAAACTAGAAATAGAAAAAAACTACAACTCCCGATACCACTTCTGGTCACGTGGCTTACGTACGTCGTACGTCACGCACGCACTGCGTCACTCGAACCAATCACGCACTTGCCTGGCCATTATCAGCTTCCTGTGTGTCTCTCTGTGCACGGTGTTGGGAGAGACGACAGGACGGCTGAACCAGGTGAGCTTTGCGACTAAAACACCCGCTTTTAATCACTTTAATGTGCGCCGGTTTTAAACTCGAGTGTATGTTCATGTTTTGATGAGCTGTTCTGCAAGTGTTTTGCTTTTACGAGCCGTGTTATCTCAAGTGAGCTAGCTAGCCCCGCTAGCCGAGGGCAGATGTCCCAATATCTCCGCGTTTTGCATCTTAAATACACCGTTAACGTCACAATGTGAACTGTTATCTGTGAATCGTGTTATTCCCATATTACTGTTAAAGGTGGAATGGACGATTTTTTTCAGCAATTTTTTTTATCATATTTCCTCGTGGCGTGGATAAATCATTTGTCCTGCCACGTATCAATCATAAAACGCACCTATCGCTCACCTGCAGCCGCGTGCGGTTCGTCCCCACGTTTACGCGTGCCTAAGCGCATGGATCTATAATAATATAGTTCCCTCAGTGTACAGGGCAAAAAGACCGTTCGAGCTGACTCAGAAGTGGACAGGAATCTACGGGAGACGAGAGATGTGATGCGATCCGTTGTGCTAATAAACAAACGCACGTGTGTGTTGTATCAGTCCACACGGGGGAGTGCGCATGCGCACTTCCGCTTGCGTTCTCAAATCGCCGAAAAATCGTCCATTGCACCTTTAACCCTAATCCGTTTTTTCCCCTTTTCAGAATTGGCAAAGACACCCTGACTGACATAATCAAACACTATGACGAAAATGGAGCAACAACACGGTTGAGGAAGAAGCGCGTACAGCCACATCCACGCAGGATCATCAGCCATGAAGTGATTCACACCGTTGTGGAGTTTATCAAAAACTATGCAGAAGTCCATTCCATAATGCTACCTGGTCGACATCCTGGCCATAGGCATGGCCTGGCATGTGAAGTTGCTCCCAACCCATGTGACTAAGGTCTCTACGTGAAGTCTGCTAAGGAGCTTGGTAAGTGTAAAACATTATTTTGGTGATTTTCATGTTTTAATGATTTGAGTATAATTAACCATAAGCAACATCTGTTTTTCAGGGGAGCCTGCAGTTTGTAAATCAAGCTTCAGATCACTGTGGAAACAGCTTCTCCCACACATCAGAAGCTGCAGGCCATGCACAGATCTCTACAACAGAATCTAATGTGCTATCTTTGGACCCTCACCGCCAGCAAGCAAAGACATCAGGATGCATTACGGCTTTGACTTTGCACAGCAGGTACTAATAATAGTGCAAATGCTGAATAGCAATTATAGAGACATATACGTCTTAATCAAATGTCATATGTATTAATCTAATCTCCTTTCTCTCTCTGTCTACTACAGATACACGTCCAACCCTCTGCAGCCGGGGCCAAGCTTCACTACATAATGGACATCCACTTCCTCATTGCTGGCCACACCAAATTCTCCCCTGATTGCGTCTTTGGACTTATCAAGCGAGCATACATGAAGACCAGGGTTGACACTTTGGAAGACATCAATGAGGTTAGTTTATATTATTTGACTACTGTAATGTGTAAACATTAGCCTGGCAAAACATCAGTGCTGCTCTCTGCTTAAGATATGTTTCTTCTGTTCTCATTTTTTTTACATTGTCACCCTTGTCATCAGGTAGCGGAAAACAGCTCTCCTGAGTCTCACCTCAATATCCCACAGCTTGTTGGAACGGCGGATGGCAAAGTGTTTGTCAAGAACTTCGACTGGCAGAAGCATCTGAGTCCCTTCTTCAGACGGCTTCCAAAGATCAAGAGTTATCAGCACTTCAGGTATTTATATTGAAACTCTCACATTGTGTTAAAAAAAAAAAATAGTTAATGAGTGTTATGTCAAATAGTTAGCCATTTCTTAAATGTCCTGTTATTTGTTGTTGTTTGTTTGCTTTGATGCCAAGAGACCAGGTGTGGTGCTTGCGAAAAGTCACTGTGAAGCAGAACCAGTGGAATTACAGCTACTACACAATTCAGCTGTTCTGCCTCCGGTTGACAATCTCCATGCCCTGGTCCCACCTGGACTGAACTTTGACAGGCAGACCTATCTGCATGAAAAAATCAGGCCTTTCTGTGCTGACGAGGCAAAAGACATCACATGCCCAGCGCCGAGAGTCACAGCACAGAAGAGTGCACAGACGAAGAAGAGGATGAGGATGTGATCTCTGATGTAATTGGACTCTGCTGGTGTACATATCATATCTATTATCTCATATCTCATATATTCAAAGCCATGGACCCGTTGCAGTTCGTATACCTGGCCCTGGCATCTGTTTATAAGAGTTCTTCTATTAAGAGTGTTTTTAAACTTCCTATAAGTTATCTGTCCTTTCCCCCTGTATCTACTGCGTTGTAACATTAAAGGCTATCTTATCTTTTGTTGTTTGTGTTGCACTGAATCACCTGTGAATTATGTTTATCGACAAATGCAATGAACCTATTCTGATTCTGATTCTGATTCTTTGATTCTATTCAGGGCCTTTTGTAATCCAAGTATTTCCATTTTAATATAGTAACTTCTAATTCTGATTCAAGTCCAGTTACCATCAATAACAACACTCCTCTTGAGTCTTCAGTGACAGTTGTAGGGGGAAGGTGGTGTCAGTGTGACAGGGGGGAGGGCTTATCTCAATGAGATGCAAATGAGCCCCCCTGTGACTCTGGGCTCACTCCGGTGAGAAACTTTGAGCACCGTTTTCTCAGTGAATGGGTTTGAGAGTTGTATACATTCAAATGACCACAACTTACTCAAATATTATCAGATCTACATGAGTGAGACATCATTGGAAAGCTTTGAATTCACACTTTCAGAATCTGAATAACTCAAAATGTCTCCGGGTAGACATGTAACTGGTTTAGCCACGGTCAGACACATATTCTGCACATCTATATAATGTGTAGGCATATAGTCTGGAAATAATATTACCAGATTATAATACATGTTTATCCTTCTATTTTAGCACACCCCAGCCCCGTATGGACACCTTCCTGAGAATGGTCCCATCATGTTCAACGCAGCAAGCAGCAGAATACAGTGACAGCATTCTGAACATGTTAGTGATTGACATGCGTCCACTATCAGTGGTTGAAGGCAAAGGCTTCAAGGAAATGATTTCAAAGTTTAGTCCTCAATATGAACTACCTCCAGGACCTATTTCACCAAGAAAATGGAGGACAAGTACAATGAAATCAAGGGCAAGCTGATTGATGCTATTAAAAAATGTGACTCTGTTGCACTCACGACTGACATTTGGACAAGTGTAGCTGTAGAAGCTTTCATGGGTGTGACCTGTCACTGTGTGGGAGACAATTGGGAAATGCAGTCCTTCATTTTGAGCACACTTCCCCTGGAGGACAGACACACAGCTGCAAATATTGCAGAATGGCTTCAGGATGTTCTTAAAACTTTCATCATTCCCCTTGAAAAAGTGAAAGCAGTTGTGCATGATAACGGTGCCAATGTGGTTGCAGCAACTAAGCTTTTGAGGGAAAAACATGGGTGGGCATCTGTGAGATGTTCAGCACAAAAATGTTGTACAAAATTGCCTCAAAAACAACCCTACTGTTTCAAAGTGTTTGTCTGCTTCTAGATGTCTAGTGGAACACTTTAAGAAAAGTGAACTTGCCTGCACCAAGCTCAAGGAGAAGCAGCTTCAAATGGGTACACCACAACACAACCCCCTCTGTCCAAGCTCCTCAAACGCAGATGACTGAGGAAATACAAACAAGATGGAAAGAAATGTTTGCCTTCAACTCAGATCACACGCTGCTCTCATTGCTGCTGCTCTTGACCCCAGATTCAGGAGACTGAAGTTTTTATCTTCAGAGGATGCATTCAAAGTACAGAGCACAGTGCAGACAATGGCACTTGATACAAAAAGAAAACGCATGCGGAAAAATCTAAATACAGACAGTAGTGCTCCAAATAACCCTCTGTCTTCAAACAAACATCCTTCCTGGACAAGGTACTGGGATCATCCTCTGAATCCAGTGTAAGTGATGAAGAAGATGCAGACGAACAAGTTACTCAGTAAGTGCAAAGAGAAACGTTAATGTATTTTGGTGAGCACCCTCTATCCAAGAAGGAGAATCCACTTGCATGGTGGAAAACTAATGAAACGCGTTGTCCAGTTCTGTCAACACTAGCAAAGACTTTTCTATGCATTCCAGCCACGTCCACACCATCAGAGCGCTTATTTTCTGCTGCAGGTAACAGTGTCAAAGCGCAGGGGGCAAGTTTGAGTTCGGAGCACGTTGACATGCTCACATTTCTGCACTGCAACAGTGACATGCTCACTTAATGTTTGTATTAAAACAGAAAAGTAGAATTGTTCTTATGTTTACTCACACCAGAAAATGCACTTTAAAAGACAGCTGTTTGCCTTAACATTTATTTTTGGATGGAAAAGTATTCAACTGTCAGTGTACTATACTGATATGCTTTATTTATATTTTTGTTATATATTACCATTTGACAACTGGTCAGTGTAATTGTATTTATTTTAGTACCCTAATTTATTGTAAAATCTCATGCATTTTTATTTTTTCAAATCCTCATGGGAAGTTCCAGTGCAATGTTGATGGTTGTGCAATTGTCAATATTCTGTCTCCACTAGTGTTTAGGAACTAGCTTTACAGATAGTTAACAGTTGCTCCAATAAACACCAGGAAGCCTCTTGCCGTTTTGGTTATTTACTGAAGCTTTGACTGTAAAACTGTAACATACAAAAATAGCAGCATATTAAAATCATTTTAATGAACACAGCACATGCATAGCTAGATAAAGATACACATTTTAGGTAAATATGATGTAGAAAAGAACAACATTGGCTTAAATACCCCAATAAAAACGTGTGTCAAATTAGCGCTTAGCTTGATGCTAACATGTATTGAAAATGCCATAGACATGCTAATGCTAATAGCGTCATGTATTTTATCGCAAATTTCACCAATATTCACAACTTTTAGATGATATACAGCAAATAGGTCTACTCCTAACAGTACAATACTTACAGACAGATATTTCAAAGGGCCAAATTACAGTTTAGAGGCTCAAACAATCTAGCACATGACTGTAGAAAAGTCAATGAGGAAACTCAGAAGCTCTGAGCAGACAAAAACACATGAACTCAAAACGGAAATCTTTTACCACTGAGGGCAGCACACTCCCCGCCTGGTATACTGAGATACCACTATACTTCACTAAACAATAACACAACTTCTGAAATAGGTCTTGTATACACCTTAGGAGTGCCTTCTTTGACTACTCGTACGTCTATTCTACGCACTCTGCTGTCTCTGCTAGGATAAGTGTTCACAACTAATCCAGTAGGCCATTCATTTCTCTTAACCTGAGAGTCTTTTAAGAGAACAACATCTCCAACAGCCAAGTTCGGTTGCTCTGTTTGCCATTTTCTTCTAGGTTGAAGTGTTGCAAGATACTCTTCTCGCCAACGTTTCCAGAATGAGTCAGCAAGATTTTGCACTTGTCTACATTGTTTCCGGTACAAGTCTTTCACATCGAAGTCCCCAGGAGGAGCGGAGACTAGATAGATTTTCAGAGTGAGAAGGGCACTTGGTGTGAGCAAATCGGGTTGATCAGGGTTCTCGTTATCACTTTTCCTCAGGAAGTCATGTCCAGTGAACCAGTTTGTGGTATTTAGGAGTGAGGCTGGAACATTCCGTGTTCCATGATGGGCAGGATTGTTTTCTGTGCTTACGAAGTGCCATTGACTGGGTTCAGTTGACTTTCTGATGCGGGCTACTTGGCTAGCTACATAGACGTAAAACCTGCGACTTGTGTAGTTTATGTAGCCTCACGACACGACTGACCGTGTAGAATCTGACTTTGTGGATTTCTACATCAAGCTCCTCAAGAAGCATGTCGCCCAGCTCTACTGCCAGCATTTCTTTTGCATTTCTCAGAGTTCGAATAGCATTTGAGTCTGAGGGGAAAGATGTAAGCCCGTCATCAACGTAAAACTTCCTTAGCACAAACTGCTTTGCCTCTTCGCCGTGTTCATCTTGAGGGTCGAGTGCAGCCCTCCTAAGACCATGTATTGCAATAGCAGTCATTCTGTACTCTTTGATGGCTTTGTTGGGATTGTTGTCCTCATACCACAGGAAACGGACATAGTCGAGGTGGTCCTCGCGAATGACAAAACAGTAGAACATTTGTTCTATGTCCGCTGTAACTGCCACAGGTTCTTTGCGGAAACGCAAGAGGACTCCAAGGACTGTGTTGTTCATGTCGGGGCCACTCAACAAGACATTGTTCAAGGAGGTGTCTTCGTGAGTAGTACTTGAGTCAAACGTTCTCTGCATGAAGTTGAAAAAGTCTTCTTTCATGTGGGGCTTTTTGTCAAGCAATCGACACAGTGACTTGAGGCGTTGGACTGCCTGGCCACGATTGTTTGGTGGTTTGCACCTTTTTAGTTTGAAGGGTAGGGGCGCAACCTAACTGTTGGACTCATCCATGAACATCTGTTTGTCCATGATCTCCAAGAACTGTTCATCTTCACATGACATCGCAGGTTTGTCATCGAATGGTGTGCGTATGAACGGTTGCTTACTAAGACTGTCATTTTCGTCAAAGTCAATAATACTATCCATGTTCAAAGAATAAGTGAGGGAGTCAGTTGTGAGAACTCTTTCTTTGACGTGGAAAGTGTTGGGACAAGACTCTAGAAGAGATTTGCAGCCGTTGTTTAACACTGAGGTGCGGTAAACACTGACATTGCTTGGTACATGAGCATCCCCTAGGCAGACCTCACCTATTACAACCCAGCCAAGATCAAGACGTTGGGCGTAAGGGGCATCGTGAGGGCCGTTGCAGTGTTCTCTGACCTTATGCACGCGTGGTATGTCGCGTCCAAGGAGCACCAGTATTGCAGCGTTTGGATCATAAGCCGGAATCTTGTCTGCTAGATGTCTGAGGTGAGTGTGATGTTTCGCAACCTCTAGTGTTGGAATCTCAGATCGATCATCAGGAAGCATGTCACACTCGATTAAAGTAGGGAGTTCCACACTGGTTTTCCCATCAAGCGACTCTATAACGAAGCCATTAGCAACCCTTGCCCTTGTCTCTCCTACTCCTGAACACGTTTTGAGTGTGTAAACCTTTGTGCCTGCGTCGACTTCAAAGATTTCAAAAAATTCAGTTTTAACTAAGGACCTATTACTTTGTTCATCGAGAACGGCATAGGCCTTGACTGCCTTTTCTTTGAGTCCAGCAGGATAGATCTTTACTAGACAGATTTTTGAGCAGGAACGTGAACTGTTACCCCAACCACAAATATCAGTGCATTTTGATACAATGGTTTGGGTTAAGTTACCTGACTGCTCCCCGCCATGCTGTTCCGGAGCTGGTGCGTCTGGAGCGTCCCATGGTGCTGGTCCAGGGTGCAGAGCCGTAACATGGTGGTTGCTTTTACACTCGTAGCAGTGTATGTTGTTGTTACAGTCTTTAGCAATGTGGTTCACTGAAGAACAGCATTTATAACAAATGTTATTTTCTTTGAGGATTGCTTTCCTCTCATCAAGTGTTTTTGCTCTGAAACCACGACATTTGCGGAGGGAGTGCGGTTTGTCGTGGAGCGGGCAATGTTTGTTTGGGTCAGCCTCGTAACTTTCTGGGGGGTTGTAGCTGCCTTCTGTAGTAGCTATGTCGGTTTTGCGGACTGACACTGCGGCTCCAAAGTTGGATCTGTTCAGTCTCTCTGGCTTTGAAACATCCAGCCGGCCAGCAAAGAGTAAGGGGTCGTTGAGTGTCTTAGCTTTGTCGCACACAAACTTTACGAAGACTGAGAATGGTGGATAGTTAGCTTTATATTGCTCTTTGTAGCGGGATGCAGATGTAATCCACTTTTCTTGGAGGTGATATGGGAGTTTTTGAACAATAGGAGTAATGCCACGGGATGTGTCAAGGCAACTCAGACCGGGTAAGAACCCATCCACTCGGGCTGCATCAAGTTCAGTTAGGAGGTCACCGAGCTCCCGTTACTTGTGATTCTCTCTGTTGTTGATCTTAGGGAAATCTTCCAACTTTTGCAGTAAAGCATTCTCTATTGCTTCAGGGGACCCATAGCTATCCTCCAGTCTTTGCCACAACATTCTGGCACCAGCTGTTGCATCATAGATGTGCACGGCCCGAATGCGTTTTGCCTGTTCTGACGACTTGGGGCCCAACCACTTGCAGAGAAGGTCTAACTCCTCTCTTGATGTGAGACTGAGTTCTTCAGTGGCACTGTGAAACGATGCTTTCCAGGCCCAGTAATTTTCAGGCTTGTCATCAAACGTTAGGAGTCCTGAGCTGACTAACTCTCTGTGAATCAAGTATTTGGCTAAGTCAGATGTGACAGAATGGCTAGACTCGTTAGCACCGCTTACAAGAGATTGATTTGGTTGGATTTTCATAGGCAACCGTCCGTTATTGGGTGGTTGAAATCTTTGGTCATCCATCGCAAGGATGGTGTGGCTGCGGCATAAATGTTGCATTTTTTAATGAACGTTGGGCATAGGAATTGTCTGCCGCACTGTTGGGATTATATTTTGGTGATTGTGCTGCTGGTAACTCTTTGAACTCATGTTCACTTATCTCACTAAGCTGGGTGTGGTGTTCTTTTACTTTATTTTGGGTGAACTCACCACAGTCCTTAGTTCGGTGACATGAAGATGGAACTTGTGTTGTAGTTTGTGCATTAGCATGTTGTTGGCCGACTGACAAACCAGTTTCATCCTCAGCAGCAGCTTCCAGAACCTCTGCTTCAGCGTTGGCTGCTGCAGCTGCACTTTTTAATTGTAGTGTGTGGAGGTTAGCGCTGAGTTCTGCTTTCTTTTTAATTGCTTCAGCTTCAACGTGTGCTTGCTCTTTAATCATTTCTGCTTCTTTTTCTGCAAATGATGCTTGCGTTCGAGCTGCTTCTGCTTTGGCACGGGCTCTTGCTGCTAATACACTTGCGTTGGAGCATTGGCTGGAACGTGAAGAGATGGAACAGTGTGATCTGGTTTCCCACTGTTCATCCATGTTGCTTTCTTGTGCTTTAGTGTTGTCCTGATGCGTGTAGACTGAAGCGCCGTGCTCTGTATTGTCCTTTGGCTGCCCGTTGAAGTTGTCTTTTTACTATTCTGTCTCCACTAGTGTTTAGTAACTAGCTTTACAGATAGTTAACAGTTGCTCCAATAAACGCCAGGAAGCCTCTTGCCGTTTTGGTTATTTACTGAAGCTTTGACTGTAAAACTGTAACATACAAAAATAGCAGCATATTACAATCATGTTACAACATTTTAATGAACACAGCACATGCATAGCTAGATAAAGATACACACTTTAGGTAAATATGATGTAGAAAAGAACAACATTGGCTTAAATACCCAAATAAAAACGTGTCAAATTAGCGCTTAGCTTGATGCTAACATGTATTGAAAATGCCATAGACGTGCTAATGCTAATAGCGTCATGTATTTTATCGCAAATTTCACCAATATTCACAACTTTTAGATGATATACAGCAAATAGGTCTACTCCTAACAGTACAATACTTACAGACAGATATTTCAAAGGGCCAAATGACAGTTTAGAGGCTCAAACAATCTAGCACGTGACTGTAGAAAAGTCAATGAGGAAACTACGGAAGCTCTGAGCAGACAAAAACACATGAACTCAAAACGGAAATCTTTTACCACTGAGGGCAGCACAGTCAAATAAATGTTAAAAGTGATTTGAGTAATGTTTATTTTCAAGAAACGGCCAATAAAGCTATAAATTAAATTTATCCGATTAATCGATTAATCAAAGATAGATTACTCTATTACAAAAATAATCGATAGCTGCAGCCCTAATGTCTACTGCCATATGGGTCTGCCACGCCATTTAAGTGGAGTGATAACTGTGACCCTTGAGCAAGTCCTAAATTATGAGTCAGATTGGTCAATCTCTATGCTTGGAAAGACAGATAATTTATTCTGTCTACATTTTTATGCGGTGTGATGGGAAATATAGCAGTACAAGCGGAAGGCCCTTGAACCCGCTGCTATCTGGTCAGTCAGTTTGCACTCGTTAGGGACACCTCTGGGTACCCCAATAGAATCTATATACGTAGTATCAGGTGCTACTGGGACCAGACTGTCCACTAACGTCTCGCCTTGACCTTGTGGTATGGTTCTGGGTGATGCTGGTCTTTGTTATGACCACGGCTGGCCACAAAAGGGATACATAGGCACAGAGTCCTACTCCCTTGGCTTCCAAGTGCCCTACCAGCACTGTTTCCCCACACCACCACCATACGTCCTGGCGCTGGGTTACTAAGAGACTTCCTCCCGCTATCCGCTGGATTCGGTTACACCTATCGGTTACTTCGGTTACATTTCCCATCTCAATGTATATCTCATTAACCTTGCATGTAGTTATGTTGTAGCAGATAAAAGAGGCGCTCTCAGGTAGTGTAAACAACTGTGGTTGTTTCCCCAGCTGCTGTCATGTCCATTATACATTATACATTTCATAACCTTCCACATCAAGTTGATCACTTATTTTCTTCCCTCTATATTTCAGGTCTGTGTATGGAATTTTTAAAATGTAGGTTTAATTTACCGGTATACACAGTGTATGATGATCTGTTGGAACATGGATTGCTCTTTTGTCTCTTTTTTTCACGTGTTACCGATTGTCCGGCGCATAATGCCGGTGTTACCAGCACCCATATTATCGTCGTCGCTGAAATGATGATAACAGGTGGTTTCTTTTGCTGTCTCTGGCTCCCGTTCATCGTAGCAGAGTGTGATACTTTGCGCACTGTAGACTCGTCGTCTCTGCATAGAAAAGAAGTCCTGCGTCTTAGAGATCTCATGGATCTGTTGTGTTGTCTGCCGCTGGTGCCGCCAGGTCAGACAGTTCTCTCACAACTTCCCTCCACTTTTACTGCAGTTGGAGTGGTGAGGAGGACACAGTGTGGCCCCTCCCACCTTGCGCTGTTCCACTTGGCCCGTTTTTGTAAACACCAGATCTCCAACACGTACTTGCTGCGGTGACAAAACAAAGTCTTTCGGCAGTTCATGTATTTCAAACAGTTCTCTCGTGAGCATTGTCAGTCTTATATGCCACGATAAGTCTGTAGGTTTATCACTGATGGGTCCATTGTGCATATCAAACGTTGTTTACAATTATTTTTTTTGTAATTAATCCATATGTATGGTAATGCTTGTTTACTAGTCCATTCATCCCTCCATTTGAGACATAACATAGCTTATGACTCAACTCTGAAGCCCATTTAAACAGTGATTTTGGTTACCATGGCTTTCCATCAATGTTTCTGTATTAAATAAAGTTCAATAATCCAGGTAGTTTACAAGAATTTGACTGGAGCTAAGGTGGTGGACGCTAGGCGGTTGAAGGTGACCCGGTTTGGGGTAAGATGTGACAGCTTGTCGGTAATGGTAACACTTGAAGGGAGGTGCCTGCCTAGTAAGGTGTTCATTGGGTTCATGTGCCATGACGTTAGGCCATATGTTCCACCGCCCCTCCGTTTCTTTAAGTGCCAGCGCTTTGGGCATATTGCAGCAGTCTGTAGAGGGAGGCAAAGAGGTGGTAAATGTGCAGGAGATCACGAGTATGGGAAGTGTGACATGGGAGCAAAACTGAAGTGCTGTAACTGTGGGGAAGAACATAGCTCTGCCTACGGGGGATGCAAGTTTAGCAAAAGAGCTGCTGAGGTGCATAAAATAAAGGTCTCTCAAGGTATATCCTATGCAGATGCAGTCAAGAAAGTTTCAAGTAACGAGTTTAGAGTAAATACAGAGAGAGGAGCCAACGCTGCTCCCAGCCAGGGCGAAATGAGAAAGGCCAGCGTGGCTCCCAAGAAGTGTGAAGGTTTCAAGATTGGAGGTCCCAAGTGTGCAGGTTCCAGAATTAATGAGAATACCCTGGTTGTGGATAGAGAGGATTTTGTACTCTTTATGGTGGCTGTTATAAACTGTGCTGCTCAGACTCAAAGCAGAACTGAAAGGATCAGGATCATTGCTAAAGCTGCAGGGAGATTCCTTGGAACAAAGGAGCTTGATTGGGCAGATATAGAAAACAGGCTAAAGGCGCTAAATGGGAGTCGGAGTGATGAGGGTCTGCTTTTGGGGAGTCAGAGTGATCAGAGTGACGAGATGGGGGTGGGGGTGGTCTCCTGTCCTCGCCCAGTCTCGTAGACGCACGGCTACCAAGCAGCGACATCAGTGGAAATATTAAAGCCTATAGAATGAAGCCTAAAGAATAAAGCTGTACGGTGGAAGCACCGAACGTCAAAGAAGGAGAGGAAGATGAAGAAGAGTCTCCCTGGAATAAAGCCGGTCGGTCTCTGAAACAACAACAACTATTCTAGTCACAAAGACATATCATGACCTCATGGGCTTTGTAACACCAAAGCAATGGAAGGAGTACTTTTACGGACTACGACAGTCTGAGGACTACGAAAAGTCTGAGGAATAAAGTCTGGCGGTAATGCAACAATTGGATGCCAACCGCCATAAAACAACAACAACAACAACAACAATACTGCCATAAAACAATAACAACAGCAACAACAGTCTAAGGAATACAGTCTGGCGGTAATGCAACACTCGGATGCCAACCGCCATAAAACAACAACAACAACAACAACAACAACTATTCTACGACAAGTCACAAAGACATATCATAATATGTGGGCTTTGTAACACCAAAGCAATGGAAGGAGTACTTTTACGGACTACGACAACGTCTGAGGAATAAAGTCTGGCGGTAATGCAACACTTGGATGCCAACAACAACAACAACTGGGCGAGGACAGGAGACCACTCCCACCCCCATCTCGTCACTCTGATCACTCCAACTCCCCAAAAGCAGATCCCCATCACTCCGACTCCCATTTAGCGCCTTTAGCCTGTTTTCTATATCTGCCCAATCAAGCTCTTTTGTTCCAAGGAATCTCCCTGCAGCTTTAGCAATGATCCTGATCCTTTCAGTTCTGCTTTGAGTCTGAGCAGCACAGTTTATATCATCCACCATAAAGAGTACAAAATCCTCTCTATCCACAACCAGGATATTCTCATTAATTCTGGAACCTGCACACTTGGGACCTCCACACTTGAAACCTTCACACTTCTTGGGAGCCACGCTGGCTTCCCTCACTTCGCTCTGGCTGGGAGCAGCGCTGGCTCCTCTCTCTGTATTCACTCTAAACTCGTTACTTGAAACTTTCTTGACTGCATCTGCATAGGAAATACCTTGAGAGACCTTCATTTTCTGCACCTCTGCAGCTCTTTTGCTAAACTTGCATCCCCGTAGGCAGAGCTATGTTCTTCCCCACAGTTACAGCACTTCAGTTTTGCTCCTACGTCACATTTCCCATACTCGTGATCTCCTGCACATTTACCACATCTTTGCTTCCCTCTGCAGACCGCTGCAATATGCCCAAAGTGCTGGCACTTAAAGCAACGCAGGAGCGGTGGAACATATGGCCTAACGCCATGGCACATGAACCCAATTAACACCTTACTAGGCAGGCACCTCCCTTCAATTGTCACCATTACCGACAGGCTGTCACATCTCACCCCAGACCGGGTCACCTTCAACCGCCTAGCGTCCACCACCTTAGCTCCAGTCAAATTCTCCTTAACTTCATCCACAGACGTCGCCGTAGGGACATCTACGATAACTCCTCTGACCGTGTTTCTTTCAGCATCAGACACAAGAATGTCCTTTCCACTCAGACGTTTAGTTCCAATCGCCTTCCTTTGCTGAGCCGCGTCCTTGCACACGACCAGCAGTGAGCCATCTCTAAGGACACTCGCACTCTTGATCACTCCCACAGCTACAGCTAGGCTCTTTGTCAATGCCACTGAATTCCACTTCTTAAAGGATGCACTATCTTGTGCAAGCTTTATGATCACCTTACAGTCTCTGCTCTCACCCCTGATATCAATAGCTTCAGCCTCATCCTGCTGCTCATTCCCAGAACCTTCGGACGAGCTAAGGGACTTTTTACGTTTCCGGGCACCAGCAGCCAGAAAAGGCTGCTCCTCCACGCCGTCCAGAACGCCTTCGACCATCGATCCACTCTCCTCCACCATCTCCTGTCTTTCCAGACCGCCCACAGCGCAGACCTGACTCTTCTTATTCTTCGTCTTCACCAGGCTGGCCAGGGACCCTGGAGCGTATACCCCAAACAACCCAGCGCGCGTTAATGGACCTGCATTTATACAATTCTTCTTCTTCTTCTTCTTCTTTCTCGCCTTTGGCATTAGTTGGTATCCCAATGCGTGTGATGAGTGCACTCGTTGTTGTTGTTGTTGTTGTTGTTGTTTTATGGCGGTTGGATGGCAAGTGTTGCATTACCGCCAGACTTTATTCCTCAGACTTTGTCGTAGTCCTCAGACTCTGTCGTAGTCCGTAAAAGTACTCCTTCCATTGCTTTGGTGTTACAAAGCCCACATATCATGATATGTCTTTGTGACTTGTCGTAGAATAGTTGTTGTTGTTGTTGTTGTTGTTGTGGTTGTTGTTGTTGTTTTATGGCGGTTGGCATCCAAGTTGTTGCATTACCGCCAGACTTTATTCCTCAGACTTTGTCGTAGTTGTTGTTGTTGTTTTATGGCGGTTGGCATCCAAGTGTTGCATTACCGCCAGACTTTATTCCTCAGACTTTGCCAGACTTTATCCTCAGACTCTGTCGTAGTCCGTAAAAGTACTCCTTCCATTGCTTTGGTGTTACAAAGCCCATGAGGTCATGATATGTCTTTGTGACTAGAATAGTTGTTGTTGTTTCAGAGACCAACCGGCTTTATTCCAGGGAGACTCTTCCTCATCTTCCTCTCCTTCTTTGACGTTCGGTGCTTCCACCGTACAGCTTTATTCTTCAGGCTTCATTCTATAGGCTTTAATATGTCCACTGATGTCGCCGCTTGGTAGCCGTGCGTCTACGAGACTGGGCGAGGACAGGAGACCACCCCCACCCCCATCTCGTCACTCTGATCACTCTGACTCCCCACAAGCAGACCCCCATCACTCCGACTCCCATTTAACGCCTTTAGCCTGTTTTCTATATCTGCCCAATCAAGCTCCTTTGTTCCAAGGAATCTCCCTGCAGCTTTAGCAATGATCCTGATCCTTTCAGTTCTGCTTTGAGTCTGAGCAGCACAGTTTACAACATCCACCATAAAGAGTACAAAATCCTCTCTATCCACAACCAGGGTATTCTCATTAATTCTGGAACCTGCACACTTGGTACCTCCACTCTTGAAACCTTCACACTTCTTGGGAGCCACGCTGGCCTTTCTCATTTCGCCCTGGCTGGGAGCAGCGCTGGCTCCTCTCTCTGTATTTTCTCTAAACTCGTTACTTGAAACTTTCTTGACTGCATCTGCATAGGATATACCTTGAGAGACCTTTATTTTCTGCACCTCAGCAGCTCTTTTGCTAAACCTGCATCCCCCGTAGGCAGAGCTATGTTCTTCCCCACAGTTACAGCACTTCAGTTTTGCACCCACGTCACACTTCCCATACTCATGATCTCCTGCACATTTACCACACCTTTGCCTCCCTCTACAAACCGCTGCAATATGCCCAAAGCGCTGGCACTTAAAGCAACGCAGGGGCGGCGGAACATATGGCCTGACGCTATAGCACATGTACCCAATGAACACCTTACTAGGCAGGCACCTCCCTTCAAGTGTTACCATTACCGACAAGCTGTCACATCTTACCCCAAACCGGGTCACCTTCAAACGCCTAGCGTCCACCACCGTAACTCCCGTCAAATTCTCCTTAACTTCATCCACAGACGTCGCCGTAGGGACACCGACGATAACTCCTCTGACAGTGTTTCTTTCAGCATTAGACACAAGAATGTCCTTTCCACCCAGACGTTTAGTTCCAATCGCCTTCCGTTGCTGAGCCCCGTCCTTGCACACGACCAGCAGCGAGCCATCTCTAAGGACACTCGCACTCTTGATCACTCCCACAGCTACAGTTAGGCTCTTTGACAATGCCACTGAATTCCACTCCTTAAAGGATGCACTATCCTGTGCAAGCTTTATGATCACCTTACAGTCTCTGCTCTCACCCCGGACATCAATAGCTTCAGCCTCATCCTGCTGCTCATTCCCAGAACCCTCGGACGAGCTAAGGGACTTCTTACGTTTTCGGGCACGTGCAGGCAGAAAAGGATGCTCCTCCACGCCGTCCAGAACGTCTTCCATCCCCGATCCACTCTCCTCCGCCATCTCCCGCCTCTCGAAGTAAATCTTGTTTTATGGCAATTGGCATCCGAGTGTTGCATTACCGCCAGACTTTATTCCCCAGACTTTGTTGTAGTCCTAAACGTTCTTCTTCCAGTGCTTTGACTTCCAGTGCTTTGACAAAGCCCAAGAGGTCATGAGATGCCTTTGTCATTGTATCCTATAGAAGTTCTTCCTCCCCTCAGACTTTGTCGTAGTCCTTAAAAATTCTTATTCCATTGCTTTGGAAGTACAAAGCCCATGAGGTCATGGGACGTCTTTGTTGTTTTACAAAGCCCATGAGGTCATGGGACGTCTTTGTCGTTTTATCCTTTAGAAGTCCTTCTTCCATCACTTTGGCGTTTCTAGGCCCATGAAGTCAAAGCGCGTTAGAACATCCTCTTGCTCCTCATCCTCGGCTCAGTCACCAACACCCCCAAACTCTATAAACGTTTACTCAGCCCTGTGCTATATAAGTAAGCAACCACAGCCTGACACAAACCCTGTGACTGGATCGCCAGAACGTTCCACAGGTTGAACTCCCGCCCATTATTCCGAAACCACAAGGCCAACCCGGCCCTTTCTCTATCATAAGCCTCACAGCAAATCAGCACATGCTCGACAGTCTCTGGCACCCGACAGTGACCACACAGACCGGTCGGATGTTTGCCTATCCTACTCAGTGACCAATTGAACCGCCATACAACAGAAGATACACGCTGACGGTGGATTATTGAGCGTTGTTTGGATATTACGGCAACATAGAGGAACGCCTCGGTCCGTATGACGGGGAAGAGGAAGAGGAGGCGTGACCTGGTCGGTGACGATATGAACAGCGGGGAGGACTCCCCTGGAGCCACTGATCCTGTGCAGCGTAGGGCGTCTTCTTGCTCGTCTATGGAGGGCTCTCTCAGTGAGGAGCAGGGCGGGGGGGTTGCAGATATCGGGGATGTGAGTTCAGAGTGTAAGGTGTTCATAAAGCTCACGCAGGATAATGCGTCCTTTAAGGGGTGGGATCCGATGGCGTTGACAAGGAGCCTGACTGTAGCTGTGGGAGTGGTCAAGCATGCGAGTGTCCTTAGGGATGGCTCGCTGCTGGTCGTGTGCAAGGACGTGGCTCAGCAAAGGAAGGCGATTGAAGCTAAGTGTCTGGGGGGAAGGACATTCTTGTGTCTGATGCTGTAAGAGGCACGGTCAGGGGAGTTATCGTAGGCGTCCCTTCGACGACATCTGTGGATGACATAAAGGAGAATTTGACTGGAGCTAAGGTGGTGGATGCTAGGCGGTTGAAGGTGACCCGGGATGGGGTAAGGTGTGACAGCCTGTCGATAATGATTAGATTTGAAGGTGAAATCCTGCCTCGTGTGGTGTGCGTTGGGTACATGCGCTATGGCGTACGCCCATATGTTCCGCCGCCCCTGCGTTGCTTCAAGTGCCAGCGCTTTGGGCATATTGCAGCGGTCTGTAGAGGGAAGCAGAGGTGTGGTAAATGTGCAGGAGACCACGAGTATGGGAAGTGTGACGAAGGAGCAAAACTCAAGTGCTGTAACTGTGGGGGAGAGCATAGCTCTGCCTACGGGGGATGCGTGTTCAGCAAGAGGGCTGCTGAGGTGCAAAAAGTTAGAGCCTCTCAAGGCATATCCTACGCGGATGCGGTCAAGAAGGTGTCTGGTAGTCAGGTGAAGGTGGATGCAGTGCGGGCTGCCAGTGCTGCTGGTGACCTAGGCGACAGGGGAGGGGGCAGCGTTGCCCGCGGCCAGGGGGAGGTCCCCACTGGGATCCCTGTGAGTGTGGCTTCCACGGGCAGAGGCCCTGTGGGTGCGGAGGATGTACTGGTTGTGAAGAGGAAAGATTTCTTCCTCTTTATGGTGGAAGTGATTAACTGTACTGGTCAAACCAAGAAGAGATCCGAAAAGACTAGGATCATCGCTAAGGCTGCAGGGAAGTACTTTGGAGCTGGGGGTCCCGAGTGGACGGAGATAGAGGATGCGCTGCGGGAAGGCACCCTGCCCCATTCTGGCAGTGGGAGTGGGGGGGCTCCCGATGCGCCGTCAGGTTCCGGGGGCTCATAATGGCGGTGGTTGTCTTGCAATGGAATGCGCGTAGTCTTCGTGCTAATGGCCAGGAATTTAAGCATTTTGTCTCTACCTTGTTGAACAAGCCTCACGTTATGTGCGTGCAGGAGACTTGGTTACAACCTAGGTGGGGTTTTGGGATACAAGGGTATGCGTGTGTTAGGAATGATAGGGAGCAGGGTAGAGGCGGAGGTGTGGCTGTGTTTGTCCGAGATGACCTAAATTACGTTGTTGTCAGTGTGAGTAAAGCGCCGGAGGCTCTGGCGGTGAGGGTCTGGCTGGGTGGTGAAGCTGTTACTGTGGTTAACCTTTATAATCCGTGTGGTGAGTTAACGTTAGAGTCCTTACATAGTATCGATAAGGATGTTCGGGGAAAGGCCGTGTGGTGTGGGGATTTTAATGCGCATAGCGCTTTGTGGGGCGGTAGTGGTACCGATAGGAATGGGCAGGGGGTAGAGGGTTTTATCAATCAAAGGGAGTTGGTTTGTCTGAATGATGGGAGTGGGACCCGCTATGATATGGGGACCGGTACGGAAAGTGCAATAGATCTTACGCTTGTGTCCAAGGAGTTGGCTGGTGTTTGTAGTTGGGAGGTTCTTGGTAATCTTTCTTTTGGTAGCGATCACTATCTAGTCCGCACCGAGATTGGCTTTGGGAGCTGTGTGGTCAGGGGGACGAAGATCCAGAGGTGGCAGTTGGCAAGGGCGAACTGGGGGGCTTTCCTAAGGAAAGCTGATGATGGTTCTAGGGTTCTGCAGGAAGGAGGATTGACTCAGGTGGATGATCTCAATAGTGCAATTGTCTCGCTCATCACGCAGTCAGCGGTAGGCACGATTCCTAAGAGTGGTGGTGGTGGACATAGGAAGCGGGTGCCGTGGTGGAATGAAGCATGTGGTAATGCTATTAGGGCAAGAAATGCGGCGTTTCGCCAGCTAAGGGTTACCTACACTGAGGGTGCCCTCATTGACTACAAGAGGACCCGCGCTGTTGTGCGGAAAACTGTAAGAACGGCCAAGAGTGCCTGTTGGAGGCGGTATTGTTCCAAAATTGGGAGAGAAACGCGTCTCGGGGATGTTTGGGGGATGATTAAGCGGATGCATGGGGTTGAGCGCCGTCACGGGACCCCGGTCCTAATACAGAATGGTGTTGAAGCAGTCAGCGACGTTGACAAAGCTGAACTGTTGGCCAGCACCTTTGTGTCGGTGCACAGCTCTGACAATCTCTCACCTGCGGAAAGGCACTACAGGGAGAGTACTTTTGCCCAGAATTTTGAGCTGATTGGGCACCAGCCTTCGACTCAAGATGACCTTGACCTTCCATTTAGTTTGTTTGAGCTAAGGAGAGCACTTTCTAAGGCGAAACAGACAGCCCCGGGTAAAGATGAGGTGTGCTATGACATGCTCTCTCATTTGACTGATGACACGCTTGGGCTAGTCCTGGGTCTTTTCAACCGTGTTTGGGATTCAGGTTGTGTTCCATCTGCGTGGAAACAGTCTACGGTGGTGCCGGTTCTGAAGCCGGGTAGGCCAGCGTCTGACCCTTCAAGTTATAGGCCGATTGCCTTGACGTCGCAGCTCGGGAAAACGATGGAGCGCATGGTTACCGAGCGGTTGGATTACTTCTTGGAGAGTCAGGGTTTGCTTCCCGCGCACCAGAGTGGTTTCCGTAGGGGCAGGAACACCATGGATTCCGTGTTGTGTTTGGAATCTGATATCCAGCTGGCCAGGGCTCAGAAAGAAAAGGTTATTGCGGTGCTCTTTGATGTGGAGAAGGCGTACGATATGGTTTGGAAGGATGGGCTCCTCATTAAGCTGCGGAAGTGTGGTGTGAAGGGTAAACTGTTTAACTGGGTCCGGAGCTTTCTGTCTGGCCGGCGTATCCAAACCAGAGTGGGCGCTGCTTACTCTGGGGTCTATGGGGTGGAGAATGGGATCCCGCAGGGGAGTGTGTGTAGCCCTATCTTGTTCAATGTTATGATTAAGGACATCTTTGACGATGTGGATGGGTCTGTTGGGAGGAGCCTTTATGCTGACGATGGCGCTCTATGGGTGAGAGGGAGGAATCTCCGGTTTTACGAGGCGAAACTGCAAAGGGCAATACAGCAGGTGGAGCAGTGGACCCTGAAGTGGGGGTTTAAACTGTCCGTACGGAAGTCTCAAGTGATCTGTTTCTTCAATGGGCATAGGGACGTCTCCCTTCGACTGCATGGGCAGGTGCTCGAACAGGTCAGGGAGGTGAGGTTCTTGGGGGTCACCTTTGACGAGAGGCTTAGTTGGCGTCGGCACATTGATGAGGTCAGTGGTAAATGCAAAAGGGTGAATAACTTGCTTCGTTGTCTATCCGGCCAGGACTGGGGGGCCAGCAGAAGGTCGCTCCTGGGTATTTATCGGGCCGTCATGAGGGCGGCTATTGATTATGGCTGTGTAGCCTACATGTCTGCGGCTGAGACTAACTTAAAGAAGCTTGATGTGGAGCAAGCCCAGGCCTTGCGCATCTGCTGTAGGGCTTTTAGGACCTCCCCTGTCTCGGCGCTGCGGGTTGAGTTGGGGGAATTGCCGTTACGGCTCCGGAGGCTAGAACTTCTGTTGGCTTACTGGGTGAATGTGCAAGGTCATACGAGCTCTCACCCGGTGAGGGACTTTCTCAGGGTTGATGGGGGGCAGAGTGTGGCTGGCGGTATGGTTTTCAGCCAGGTAGGAAATGCGAAGGCGCGGCTTGCGGGGGTTGGTGATCTGCGTGTGAGCCCGTCGGTGGCTTTGTCTGCTATAGCTCCGTGGAAGTTTGTCCCGGCTCCTGTTAGAGGAGTCGCTGGGAGGGCACCGCAGTTTGCTGTTCAAGCGCTCATCGATAAGCACTCAGGTGATGTGTTTATTTATACCGACGGGTCTAGGGATCCTGAGAGTGGGCGTACTGGCGCCGCTTATTTTGTGCCTGACCTGGGGCTAGCGGTCAAGAAGAGGTTGACAGATCGCCTTTCTGTTTTCACGTCGGAACTTATAGCGATATGGTTGGCGTTGGAATGGGCGGAATCTGCTTTGCAGTGTTGCGGCATTGTGGTGGCCTCTGACAGCCTTTCTGCATTGCAAAGCATTAAATCTGGGAAATCGGATTGCAGACAGGATGTGTTGAATGGCATCTTCTGTCTGATGCTCTCCCTGTCCAGGAAGGATGTGAGGGTTTCCTTCATTTGGGTCCCTGCGCATGTGGGGGTGGATGGTAACGAAATGGCTGATGCACTGGCTAAACGTTCCCTTCGGCGGCCATCAATTGATGTGGCGGTTGAGTTGGGCAAGTCTGAAATCAAGCCCGTTATCAAGAGTCATGTGGTCGGCCTTTGGCAGGAATTTTGGAGCCACTGTGTTACTGGACGGCATCTCTATCACATGCAGGGTAGTGTGGGTCCTTGCGGGTCTATGGGCAGGAACGCGTGGGAGGAAAGGGCCTTCGCCCGCATGAGGATTGGCCATACTGGACTCAATTGGTCACTGAGTAGGATAGGCAAACACCCGACCGGTCTGTGTGGTCACTGTCGGGTGCCAGAGACTGTCGAGCATGTGCTGATTTGCTGTGAGGCTTATGATAGGGAAAGGGCCGGGTTGGCCTTGTGGTTTCGGAATAATGGGCGGGAGTTCAATCTGCGGAACGTTCTGGCGATCCAGTCACAGGGTTTGTGTCAGGCTGTGGTTGCTTACTTATGTAGCACAGGGCTGGGTAAACGTTTATAGAGGTGGGGGGTGTTGGAGACTGAGCCGAGGATGAGGAGCAAGAGGATGTTCTAACGCGCTTGGGCTTCATGGGCTTAGAAACGCCAAAGTGATGGAAGAAGGACTTCTAAAGGATAAAACGACAAAGACGTCCCATGACCTCATGGGCTTTGTAAAACAACAAAGATGTCCCATGATCTCATGGGCTTTGTACTTCCAAAGCACCGACGTCAAAGAGGGCGAGGAAGGTGAAGAAGAGTCTCCCTGGACTAAAGCCGAAACACCAAAGTGATGGAAGAAGGACTTCTAAAGGATAAAACGACAAAGACGTCCCATGACCTCATGGGCTTTGTAAAACAACAAAGACGTCCCATGACCTCATGGGCTTTGTACTTCCAAAGCACCGAACGTCAAAGAGGGAGAGGAAGATGAAGAAGAGTCTCCCTGGAATAAGGCCGGTCACAAAGACATATCATGACCTCATGGGCTTTGTAACACCAAAGCAATGGAAGGAGTACTTTTACGGACTACGACAGTCTGAGGACTACGAAAAGTCTGAGGAATAAAGTCTGGCGGTAATGCAACAATTGGATGCCAACCGCCATAAAACAACAACAACAACAACAACAACAACATGTCATTGCACCTGCTTCTCTGTGTGTATATAAGCCCAGTCGCCCCTTTGTTCTGGGTCAGTTCGTCGTTTGATGTCTGTCCAAAAGGCAGGGCTGCCCTGCCCTGCCCTGCCCCTGCCCCTGCTCGTTTGACGGCTGCCCAGGAGACGTCTCCTGCCTGGCCCTTGCTCGTTCGACGCCTGCCCAGGAGACGTCTCTCCTGCCCTGCCCCTGCTCATTCGACGGCTGCCCAGGAGACGTCTCTTCTGCCCTGCCCCTGCTCGTTCGACGCCTGCCCAGGAGACGCCTCTCCTGCCCTGCCCCTGCTCGTTTGACGCCTGCCATGGAGACGTCTCTCCTGCCCTGCCTTGCTCGTTCGACGCCTGCCCAGGAGACGTCTCTCCTGCCCTGCCTCTGCTCGTTCGACGCCTGCCCAGGAGACGTCTCTCCGGCCCTGCCCCTGCTCGTTCGACGCCTGCCCAGGAGACGTCTCTCCTGCCCTGCCCCTGCTCGTTTGACGGCTGCCCAGGAGACTGCTAGTGTCTCCTGTCCTGCTCTTGCCTTGTTTTTCTTGCCTGTCTACCTGAGCTAAGTTAGTGCTTTCCTGTTTTGACTTTTTGGAATTTTAAATCTTTGTTAAATAAACTCTACTTTGCCTTCATCCGAACTGCGTTTGGTTTTTGCCACCGGGATCATAACACTGCTCTTTTTAATTGCTGCTGATATACACTATCAGGCGCCGCATCCTCTGGCATTCCCTGTTATCTTTAAATATCTCTCTGTCTCATAAAATGTGCTTTTGTCCTGCACCACACTCCTCTCCCAGGTCCTTCCTGTAGTCTGACTATTTGTCGTGGCTCCGTCCCTGGGTATATCATTATATGGTCTGACTATTCCTGCGTTAAACGGGTCCCAATTTCAATTTAACTGAAGTTAATGGAGGCCCATATGCTGCATCAGGACCTGTTGTATTTCTGCATCATTCAGTCTATACTGTGTTATAAGGAGTTCAAATTCACTAAGACAATGTGTACATTTAGTTTAGTTACTCCCCCTAGAGCTGCTTTAATATCACTTAAAAGTCCATGTCCTGTACACATACGTTGTTCCTCTTTACTTGCAACTGTAAAAATACCGGACCGTTTTTTCCAGTATTTCCTTTCTTTCTACTCTAGCTCTGGATCCTCTTAACCAGGCTGCTATCATTTGTTTACCTGGGTTCTGTTTGGTTCGTCCCTTCATTCCGTCATGGGTCATTAGTCCTGCCACTTTTAAGTCTTTTATCACTGGTTTATACCTTCTATAGCGTCTAATTTTAGAGGATATTGTCTTATCTTAGGTCTATCTAGTTCTTGATTAAATATCCACCTGACTGGCCCCCTATGTTCTTCCCACATCTGTTGGTGCTAAGCTCCACAATCCTTCAGGTATTTCCTTTAGAATATCAAACTCTTCCCCTGTTAATGCATAACTGTGCACTTCTTCTATTACTCCGTCACCTCCCCCCTGAGGTGTACTGTTATGCGTATAGATAACGGAAAATCTGGTCCATCAAGAGTTCTCCAGATTCTTTCCTTCTCCTGTGTTCTCCCAGTCCATAGTCTGTCTGTTATCTCTAACTTGGTGTCCCATGTCCCCCCACTTTGCGTCGTTTGCTTTAGTTAATGACACATGTCGTCTTTCCTGGGAGGGCATTAGCAACGTTACTGTTTCACTTACGTCTACATCGCAGTATGAGATTTCCTCATTATAATACAAATAGTTACTGTAATAACCTGCGGTCCTAGTTTATGCACAGCTTTGTCGTAAGTCATGTCTGGTTCTGGTGCGGTTTTGTAACGCAATGTCATATGTAGCTGATCTAGCTTCATAATGTCACGGGGGCTGGTTCTATTTTTTTTCGCCAATGTCAACAATGTGGTTCCTATTTTTCCTGTCGCCTCTATTTCTTCCCCTGTTTCCGCTCCTGTGTCTACTAAAAATATCAGTAGTCGTCCGTTTACCCATATTGTCACTTCAGGCCTGTGTTTGTAATTTACATATTCTAAAATTAAAAACATTTCTGTCTCTTCGTCCCCCTTTTTCGTCCTGCACTTTCATTCTCTATCTAGTCATGCATTAGTTAGTGACATAATAAGTCCAAAAAGATCATTTTGTCAAGTCCAAAAATAAAACAAAAACAAAAAATAAAACAAAAACAAAAATACAAACGTAGCTTTGTTCTGTAGTGTCCTGTCTGTTATCACATTCCCCAAAATATTGGCCATATATAATGAAAATCGGAATGAATCTTCATCTTTTAGCAAGTTTAAAGGTCCATGCAAAATCGACTTTTCAGAGCTTTTAACCTTCTTACATTGCTATTTGTGCTTCATATATCTACCCAGTGTTTTTTGATTGATTCACACAGTTTTTAGCTATAGTACAGACTATATCCTTTCCTCGAATCTCCAAACTGACGGGGGGTGGGTGCAAGACCACGTCATAACCCCAGGCACGCGTCACCATCCCCCGGCTCCGCGCTGAGGGGGGAAGGGGGGCTATTTAAGTTAAACACGGCTCAAAGAGGCCCAAAACTTTATTCATGATATCACACTCTTTACTATTATCACAATGGTGAAGGTTTATGTGGCAGTTGATGCAGCAACCAGGAAAATAAACGGAGAGAAGTTCTATCCGATACCGAGAAACCCGGAAATAAGAGCGCGATGGACATATCAAATCAAATCAAATCAATTTATTTTTGTAAGGCCCAAAATCACAACAACAGTTGCCTCTGAGGGCCACAGGGAGAAATTGATCAACAATGTCTGTGGTGGCGAGGGAGTCAGACAATGTCTGTGGTGGCGAGGGACGATGTCCCAGGGTCCTCTGTCCTTAGACTCTCCTTCTCGGCCAGGAAAAACTACAAAAAACCTCTTTGGGAAAAAAGCGTAGAAACCTGGAGGAGTTCCAGTGAAGGAGAGATCCGACTCTCACAGACGGACAGACGGACACGAGGAGACTGGAGCTGGACCCACTCTTCAGGCAGAAGAGGGACCGTCGGAGGCGAGCTGGACCCACTCTTCAGGCAGATGAGGGACCGTCGGAGGCGAGCTGGACCCACTCTTCAGGCAGATGAGGGACCGACTGAGGCGAACTGGAGCCACTCTTCAGGCAGATGAGGGACCGTCCACACAGGGCAGGGACCACTTCACCGGGGGAGGGGCATCTGGGTCCACAGGTCCTCAGGAGTGAGAGAAAGAAAAGAAGGCGGTGAACAGTTTGCAAGTGGAATCAAAAAATAAATATTGTTTGATAGCATAAGTAGTCAGAAGAAGAAGAGGATAGTGCTCAAGCTGTCATACTTCCCCCAGCATAGTTACTCCTAGGGCAGCGTAGCTGAAGCTGTGGGTTTATCTTTCTGTTCCTAACTACTCTGACCATAAGCGATTTCGAAGAGGAACGTTTTAAGCCTGGACTTAAATGAAGAGACTGTGTCAGCATATTTAACATGGGTCGGGAGCTGATTCCATAACACAGGAGCTTGGTAGCTAAACGCTCTACCTCCTACAGTACTTTTAGAGACTCTTGGCACCACCAGAAGGCCAGCATTCTGAGAGCGAAGAGCTCTGTTTGGATGATATGGTTCTATAGCATCTTTGAGGTAGGATGGGGCCATGTCATTTATGGCTTTGTAGGTCAAGAGTAGAATTTTGAATTTGATTCTAGACTCGACGGGGAGCCAGTGAAGAGACTTCAGCACTGGCGTAATGTGCTCTCTTCTTTTTGTTCCTGTTTGTAATCTTGCTGCTGCATTTTGAACCAGTTGAAAGCTTTTTATGGAGCTTTTAGGACACGCTGCAAGCAGGGAGTTACAGTAGTCTAATCTAGTCGTTACAAATGCATGGATAAGTTTTTCGGCATCACTTTTAGGCAGGATTCTTCTGATTTTGGCGATGTTGCGCAAATGGAAATAGGCTGTTTTACAAGCTTGATTTATATGAGCTTTAAATGAGAGCTCCTGGTCAAATAAGACTCCAAGGTTTCTTACAGTAGAACTGGAGGCTACACTGACATTGTCCAGTGTGACTATCTGCTCAGATAGAGCGTCTCGTAGATGCTTAGGGCCAAGCACAATGACCTCGGTTTTTTCAGGGTTAAGAAGCAGGTAGTTTAGTGTCATCCAGGTTTTTATCTCCTTCACACAAGTACTAAGTCTGTCTACTTGATCGCTCTGATCAGGTTTCATTGATAAATACAGCTGAGTGTCATCTGCATAGCAGTGGAAGTTAATGTCATGCTTTCTGATAATGTTGCCTAATGGCAGCATATAAAGAGTAAACAGAATTGGACCGAGTACCGAACCCTGTGGCACACCGTAAATTACTTTAGAGCTTGGTGAGGAGCTCTGGTTTACATTAACAAATTGGAACCTATCAGATAGATAGGATTTAAACCAGCTGAGGGCTGTTCCTCCAACACCTACATCACATTCTAACCTCTGCAGTAGAATGTTGTGGTCGATGGTGTCAAACGCTGCGCTGAGGTCCAACAGAACCAGGATTGAGACCAGTCCATCGTCAGCGGCTAATAACAAATCATTTGTGACTTTAACTAGTGCAGTTTCAGTGCTGTGGTGGGCTCTGAACCCTGACTGGAAAACTTCAAATAAGTTATTGTCCTGCAGGTGGCGACAAAGCTGTTTTACTACAACTTTTTCAAGGATTTTAGAGACGAAGGGAAGATTTGAAATAGGTCTGTAGTTTACCAATAGGTCGGGATCTAGATTAGGCTTTTTCAGAAGAGGTTTAATGACTGCATGTTTGAAGGACTGTGGAACATAGCCACTTTCTAGTGAAGTATTTATTATATTAAGAATAGGGTCTATAATTAGGGGAAGAATGTCTTTGAGGAGTCTGCTTGGAATGGGGTCTAGGACACAAGTTGAGCTTTTAGAGGACATAATGGCTGAAGTTATCTCTGCTTGATCAACAGCTGTGAACCTTTCTAGGTTTACAGGTGGATTTATATGGGACGTTAGATTTACAGCTTGGGCTAGTTCAGGGCTAATAGCGGGGGTAATTTCATCTAATTTATCTCTGATTGTTTTTATTTTATTATTAAAAAATAGGAGGAAATCATCAGAGCTAAGTGTAGCTGGGATTGAGGGCTCTACTGCACTGTGACAGTTTGTTAGCCTAGCTACAGTGCTGAAAAGGAATTTAGTGTTACTTTTGTTGACTTCTATTAGATTTGAATAATATCTGGTTTGGGCCTTACGCAGAGCCTGCTTATAGGACAGCAGGCAACTTTTCCATGCTTTTAGGGATTCTTCGGTGTGAGAGCGACGAAATAATCCCTCTAACTTTCTAACTTTTTGTTTATGTGAACGCAGTTCTTGGTTGTACCATGGGGAGGCGCGCTTTGGCCTAATGACCTTCTGTTTTAACGGCGCGACAACGTCAAGAGCAGACTTCAGAGAATTCATGGTCAAGTCGACACATTGATCACTTAAACTGGGACTAAAACTGTTCTCAGCAGGATCACATGACATGTCACTGAATATTGGCTCTATTATTTCTTTGAATTTTGAGATAGATTTTTCAGATATTGTCCTTTTCATTATAACTTTATTTTGTGGGACTGGATGATCTTTAAGAATAAACTGAAAGGTATTTAGGAAATGATCTGACAATATAGGGTTTTGAGGGAGGACAATGAGGTCACTAATCTCTGTTCCATACGTTAGGACAAGATCCAGAGTGTTCTTGTGAGTGTGAGTCGGTTTATTTACATTCTGAGTGAAACCAATGCTGTCTAACAAGGCGCTGAAGGCATTACTGAGAGCGTCATCACTCATGTTCACGTGGATATTAAAGTCTCCAACTATAACTATTTTATCCCAGGCTAACACTAAGTTTGATATAAAGTCAGAAAACTCTGTTAAAAACTCTGAATAGGGACCAGGAGGTCGGTAGATAACTATGAACAAAACTCCTTTTTGGTTTTTCATATTTGGACATGTGATTGACAGCATAAGGCTTTCAAATGAGTGAAATGCATTGTTAGTTTTAGGGCTCATGAGTAGGCTTGAGTGGGAGATCACTGCCACACCACCACCTCGGCCTGTGCTCCTGGCAGTCTGAAAGTTAACATGGCTGGGTGGGGTGGACTCATTTAGTCTGACGTAGTCGTCTTGTTGAAGCCACGTTTCAGTTAGAGCTAGAAGATCTATGTTATAGTCACTAATTAATTCATTAACTAAGAGCGATTTGGAGGAAATTGCTCTAATGTTTAGCAGTCCACATTTTACGTGTTTATTCATTTGTGTATTTGTGTCATTTGTGATTGTTATTTTCCTTAAGTTATTTGGTCTGACGCCTGAAATATTTTTTCTGAGATGTGACTTTTTGGCATTATTTGTACGAGGGACACGAGGGACACACACAGTCTCTATCTGTCTTGAATCTGAACACTTCACATGTAACAGAACGGGCGAGAGTTCAGCGACAGAGGAGCGTCTTGAACTGCTGCTCTGCACCTGGGGCTCATCCCTAGATGGTCACTTAACACGACTTAGACATAGACGTTTATATATATATATAGATCTATAGATATATCTGTTCTGCGCACGCTGTAGAATTAACATCAGTTTTATTTAGGCTCAAAGTAGTTGATCTGAAGCTCTATCGGTCACTCACTCGCGCGGCGGGAGCGGCGCAGGGCGGAGCTGAAAGCTGTTCAGCCCGGTGGAGGTGCGCTGAACCTCGGGCATGCAGACTGACGCACCGCTGTCTGCGCTGGAGCTCCGGATATTTAAGTCTATCTGTTCTGCGGACGCTGTAGAATTAACATCGGTTTAGTAGACACCTTGTCGATCTGAAGTTTTATCGGTTGTCACTCACTCGCGCGCGGCAGGAGCGGCTCGCGGCGCAGGGACCTGACAGCTGTTCAGCCCGGTGTAGGTGACCGAACCCCGGGCATGCAGCCTCACGCACCGCCTGCCTGCGCTGGAGCTCCGGAGCATAAACGCTGTAGAATAACATGTTTTATTCAGGCGTAGAGCCTTTGATCAAAATTGGGACTTGTGAACCATGGGACCAGTAGGCTTGGAGATATCTGGAAGAGTCGTGATTTAGGCATAAAATATGGATCTGAGTTGATTGATCGCAGCTTTTCGAAATATTGACCTCTGTGTAGCTCATCCAAGGAGTTTGTGGCCTCTGAAAGCACTGGGGGCTCCATAATGTACGTTTGAGATCACTTTCCACGCTCTTATCAGTGCAAAGGAACGCAACAAGTGACGGCAACGTATGACAAGGGGACTGGTCCCGTCGTCTTTCACCGCCGCTAGAATCGAAAACGTGATTATTGAGTTAGTTTGTTTACACCCCCACCGTCTCCGGGGTGGGCGGGGGACACACGCTCTCGCTGAGACTACGTCACGGGTTGGGCGGGGGAGCCAGATCGCTCTTCGCAAGGGTGGGGGCGAAGATCAAACCAAGCCGTTTGCATTTCCGGGTTGGTGAGGGGGTCCAACGTATGGGTGATATTTCTTAACTATTATGTTATGGGTGTTGCACAACCCTTATTATTATCAATTATACACTTAGGATAGATTACGAAACGTGAAAAAAGCATGATATGGCACCTTTAATAAAATCTTTATATTTGATTGTTGTCAATCAAAACAAAAACTCTTAATGTTTGTTCTACAGAGCTCTCAATAATAAAATTTAAACCAGCTGGGTTTAGTTAGCCTAATTCATTAACCTTCACAACGTCCTCCAACTGCGACTGCTTTCTTCTACCTTCTCCTGCCTTCTTGACCTCCCCATCTACCCCCTCTCTGCCACGTCCTCTGAGCATACTGGACAAGTCTCCATCCACATCCTCTATGACCTTTCTTTTGTCTTTTAGTCTTACAGTTTGGGGTGATAATTTTGGCATTATGTGGTCTCGGTCGTCTGAGAGAAATGCTACTTGCTTTACGGACGAGTTCTATGTCAAGCTTCTAGTGGATTCCCTGCTGGTTTCCACCGGACATAGACTAGGTGTTTAAAATTCACCCTCGTCTGCAAATTTTAGATCTCTCAGATTAACGCCTTGTGACCCTTATATGATTGTGATTCTCACACCTGTTAGTTAATCACTATTAATCCTCATTCGCACATTCATACTTTCTTTCTGACTTAACTCGTGCATAGCGCTTATATTCACTCGTTTTTCTGAGTAACTCGTCACATAAAGACGAGTTAGTCTTTATTTTTTGCAACTGGGATAGAGAAAAATGCATTACTTATATCAACTACGGAAAAAATACTTTGCTTCTGGTCAGAGGCTATTTAACAGATTATATTACTCCTTGATTTACTTGTTGTAAATCCTGAATAATTCTCTAGCCGACAGAAGGTGGCTTCTTTTTAACTGGGAAGATTGGCGTATTACATAGTGAATCTTCACATGGAATTAGAACTCCTACTTTTAATAATTCTGCTATTACTGGTCTAATTCCTTCTCTTGCGTCTGATTCTAGTGAATATTATCTTTGACACGGTCTCCAATAAGTTTTTAAGCCTTATTATCTTCTTCTATTCCTTTTATTAAACCTACATTGCAGGTCCATTTGACCACAGTGGGTCAGGCATGTCTCGCAATTTATCCTCTTTGTCCTGTGTAAGTTAAAATGTGTCACTCTCTAGAGTCCAGATTTAAGATATTCCTTTATTGTCTCACATGGGGAAAATTCATTGATGGAACGCAGGTAGATACAGAGACTACAGATAACTTATAGGAAGTTTGAAAAACATTCTCAGTAGAAGATCACCTATAAACAAAAACTCCCATAGACAAAACCTCCCATTTCCCAACAAGGGATGGAGAGGAAAAATAATAAAGATAAAAATAAATAAATACATAAATACCATTGCATGTGATCACGACAGTAATTGCACATGAATATGTGTCAATGTCATGTACCGCGACCTTTGCCCTTGCTATCCACCACAATGATTTATGGAAAACTCCTAACGTGGGATTATAAAAGAGGCGCCAATCCCACCCGGTTTAATTTGTTTTTCTTTTTGATTTATATAGGTTGTTTTCTTTGCACCAAATCACCAAGACAAGTTCCTATGTTGTGAATTCTGTTCATTGACAATAGCAATAAACCTTTTTCTGATTTTAATTCTAAACTAAGATTTTCATTGCACTTTTTAGTCAAACAAACTGTTTCTTTAATTTTTGGTCTTGAATTTTTCTTTGCACAATTAACCCATGAAGTTCTTATTCTTTTCTTTTCCTGACTTTTAGTTGTAATCTCATTACAAAATTTAAGCCTGTACTTTCAGATTTCCTTTCAATTACTCTTTGACTCCCCATTTACTTTTTTAGCTGACCCAATTTTTTTAACAATAGGTTCCCATTTTACCGCATATTTAATTTTCTAGAATTGCTTTGAATTGGTTATAACAATGATGCGGAAACTAATAATCTAATAATATATATATATATATATATATATATATATATATATATATATATATATATATATATATATATATATATATATCTCCTTTTAGTATGATTAGATTTATCATTTATAGCATTCCTGTCCAGATCAACTTTCTTAGTTTTCCTTATTATTAAGTAATTGAGTACATATTTTCTATTAACTTCTCTTTCAACTTCATTTACAACATTTTATATAAATTCTTAGTTACAGTGTGTGAGAGTGACTGTAGTTATTCCAGAAATACAGAACGTTTTACCCCTAATTCTTCCATCTAAAGCCCTAATGAGATGGTTTCTCAATCAACTTAAACAAACGACAAGTTTGTGTCAACACCATTTGGTTTCCATTCATCCTGCTGCTTTAAAAGAGCTCACTCCAATCACACTTAAATTCACACATACACAACCGAGACAGTTTCAATATTTTGTTGTTTCTCTGGTCTTTAAGGACCTGTCACTGATTTTTCACCCCCCCCCCCTTTCACTTGGAGGTGCTGGTGCCGTGGCAACCGGAGATCTCCTGAGGGGGGGAGGTTCGTTCTTCTTTTTCTTATTACAGAAAATTTCTTTTTTCTTTTTTTTTTTTTTCTTGAATTTTGCCTTCTTAATTCCTTCACTTTGATTGTTTTGGTCTCGCTTTCCGTTACACTCACAGGATAAATGGCCAGCAATTATTATCAATTTCTTTTTTCTCTCTGCCATAACTCCTTCCTCTTCCTCTACAACCACCACGTCCTCTATAACTTCTCTGGTAACTTTCTCTATTTTCTCCCACATAGAAAACTTCCGCTCCCACTACTTCCCTTTCATCTCCTGCATATGTGTAGCCATTTCCTATCTTCTTTGCCTTAGTCATTTTTTCCTGCATGTGTGGCCCACGTCACATAAACAGCATATGTGGCGTTTGGAAAAGCTATAAAGTGCTTTTTCCTCCCACGTCTGTAATGTCTATGTCTCTGTGTTGGCCCTGCGACAAGTTGGCCACTGTCCATGATGTACCCCGCCTAAGGCCCGAAGTCACTGGGATAGGCTCCAGTCACCCGCGACCCCGAAAGGGAACAAGCGGTAGAAAATGGATGGATGGATGGAATGTATCTGCTGTTTTGAATTTGCATGTGTCACATTTTTTAACGGTTTAATTCCTTCCTTACGTTTTTTAGCCTCCGCACACCATAATACCATCATTTTTAATTCTTCATCGTTCTTCTTTGCCTTTTTTGTTTTTTCTTGAACCTTTATTTTCAATTCAATGGTACTTTGTACGCTTAATTTTCTCTTTTCCCAATTTAAGTATTTAATTGCTGTTTTTCCATGCATATATTTGCATATATTTTGTATCTCCCTACAACTATTACAATTACCCATTTTGATTCTACTTTTATTTGTATTTTTTTAATTTCTGTTCCTCTCCTGAGACTAGGCAACACGGTGGGATTTTACTGGAAATTTACGGTTTGATCGACTTTTCCTCTGCAGTTCCTTTTTTCTGTTTCTAACTCAAAATGTACTTTTAGAATTAGAATTCTTCTGTGTTTTACGCTATACCATAAAAAATAAAAAATAAAAGAGAGGGAGTCCTTGTCTTTATTACATCAACTCTTTTGCTCAGGGCAACGATCTCCAACGTCACTTTCTCTTAACCCTCCTTTGTCTTACTGAAGTGTTTAAGACAGTGTGTCGTCCACTTTGGGAGCATTTTGAATCAGAAACAGGTTATATTGCATAAGCTCCGTCATCATGTTTAAGTCCTCGGATGTGAAAAGTGCAGGGTAATTATCATTTTCAACTGAACTTTGGGATTTCTCTTTTGCTTTTGGCATTGGTGCTTCCTGCCACTTGACTGGAGACATTTTGAAAGCTGTGTCTTTGCAGTGGGTATAATGACTCAGAATGCCCTCAATGCGCTCAATGTCACTGTCAATGCTTTCTTTCTTTAATCAAAGCCTCATTAAGCACATCCAATTCCAGGTGTGTGTCCTGCGACTGTTGAAAAGTTAAAGCATTTTTAGCCCGTCTCTTGTTTTCACAGAGGCAATCATCTTGATTTTTGCTGTTTATCTCTTTTATTTGGGATTTGGTAACTTCTCTGATCACCTCAATTCTTACCTTTTCCTTTTGAAAAGCAGTGTCATGTCTCCTCTCTTCTTTCAATTGTGCCTCTTTTTTCAATCACAGCCATTGATCATTTATTGCCTTTTCCATCTGAACTTCTTCAGCTCACACGTTTTTAATGAACAAATTCTGCAAATTATCAGAGAGCACTTCCATTGGGGCAAAGGTGTTCTCCTTCGGATTAATGTCCATGTTGTCTATAATTTGCCTATTTAAAATTAGTCTTGTTTAGGTGACAATGCTGAGGAAATCTGATAAGATAAGATAAGATGAGATATTCCTTTATTGTCCCACATGGGGAAATTTCATTGATGCAACGCAGGTAGATACAGAGGTAGATACAGAAGAAAAGAACAGATCACTTATAGGAAGTTTGAAAAACACTTCTCCTATAAACAAAAACTCCCATAGACAAAACCTCCCATTACCCAACAAGGGATGGAGGGGAAAAAATAATAAAGATAAAAATAAACAAATAAATACATAAATACCATTGCATGTGATCATGACAGTAATTGCACATGAATATGTGTCACGACGGCACATGGATTGCACATGAATTTCATAGTAATTGCACATGAATCACGACAGTAATTGCACATATGACGGAATTGCACATGGTTAGGTCAGTATTGCGAGTGTTCAGGACTAACAGTGTTTGTTATAAAGTCTGACAGCAGCAGGAAGGAAAGACCTGTGAAACCTTTCCTTCAAACAGCAAGAGTGGATCAGTCTCTCACTGAAGCTGCTCTCCAGAGCGGACAGTGGAGTGTCCTGCAGGGGGTGGCACTCATGGTCAAGCATAGATGTGAATCTAGCCAGGACCCTTCTGTCCCCCACCTCCTGCACCGAGTCCAGAGCGCAGCCCAGGACGGAGCTGGACTTCTTGATGACTTTGTCCAGCCTCCTCCTCTCCCTCTCTGTGATGCTGCTGCTCCAGCAGGCCACACCGTACAGGAGGGCTGATGCCACCACAGAGTCATAGAAGGTCTTCAGGAGTGGCCCTGTCACTCCAAAAGACCTGAGTCTCCTCAGGTCTACCTGAGGTAGAGGTCTACCTGAGGTAGAGCCGACTCTGGCTCTTCCTGTACAGTGCGTCTGTGTTATGAGTCCAGTCCAGTTTGTGGTTCAGATGAACACCCAGGTACTTGTATGAGTCCACTCTCTCAATGTCCCGTCCCTGGATGTTCACTGGTGAGGGGGCAGTGGGGTGGCGTCTGCAGAAATCCACCACCATCTCCTTGGTCTTCCCCGCGTTGATGAGGAGGTGGTTCCGCTGACACCAGTCCACAAAGTCCTGCGCCAGTCCTCTGTACTCCGCATCATCGTCATCCGTGATGAGTCCGATGATGGCAGAGTCATCAGAGAACTTCTGCAGGACACAGCTGTCCGTGTCGTGTCTGAAGTCTGCAGTGTAAAAGGGTGAAGAGAAAGGGTGCGAGGACAGTGCCCTGGGGCGCCCCCACACTGCAGGTCCGAGTGTCAGACACACAGTCCTGTGCTCTCACAAACTGGGGTCGGTCCGTGAGGTAGTCCAGGATCCACTCTGCCAGGTCATACTCCACACCAGCCGTCTCCAGCTTGTCCCTCAGGAGCAGCGGCTGGATCATGTTGAAGGTGCTGTAAAGATCGAAGAACAGGATCCTCACAGAGCTGCCAGGCTTTTCCAGGTGAGAGAGAACGGTGCAGCAGGGAGATGACGGCGTCCTCCACTCCGATGCCAGGCCGATATGCAAACTGCAGCGGGTCCATGGCTGAGCTCACGGTGGAGCGGAGGTGGTCCAGGACCAGCCGCTCCAGTGTCTTCATCAGGTGGGACGTGAGAGCCACCGGCCTGAAGCTATTGAAGTCTTTGGCGCGCGGTGTCTTGGGCACAGGTACCAGACAGGACAGTGGTACCACCCTCAGCTTCAGGCTCATGTTGAAGACATGCTCCATAACTCCACACAGTTCATCTGCGCAGGACTTAAGGAGCCTGGGGCTGATGCCGTTAGGTCCTGCTGCCTTCCTCACTTTAATCCTCTTCAGCTCACTCCTCACCTGTGCTGCTGTGACAGTCAGTGGTTGGCAGGGGGACTGTGTGCTGGGGGGATGGATGAGTCCAGGCGAAGTGGGGAGCTGATGGTCCGGGGCAGAGAAGTGAAGAGGAACAGATGCAGGGCATTGTCCAGCTGTGGAAGAGGGAGCATGCAGCTGTGCAGGCGGAGGGGCGGGTGACCGATCAAATCTCAAGAAGTGAGCATTTAAATCATTCACCCACTGTAGATCCCCCTCTGTCTGGGCAGGGGGGATTTTGAAGCCCGAGATGGTTTTCAGGCTTCTCCACACTCCCTGAATGTTCTTCTGCCGCAGCTGCTCCTCCATCCTCCTCTTGTAGCCTCAGCCTGCCTGATCTTCCTCCTCAGCTCCTTCTGCACAGTCCTCAGCTCCTCCTTGTTCCCTGACCTGAAGGCTCTCTTCTTCTCCTTCAGCAGAGCCTTCAGTTCACGGTTAATCCATGGCTTGTTGTTTGGAAAACACCGCACCGTCCGGGAGGGAACAATGTTCTCAAAACAGAAGTTGATGTAGTCCGTGATGCACTCTGTGATGGTGTTGATGTCCCTCCCATGTGGGCCATAGAGCTCAGTCCAGATGCACTTGACATTAGACCTACAGTGTCCATTTTTCACACACTTTTTTTACAGTGTTGATTTCTGTTATATTTTCAATTGTTAAGAACTTATTAAAACACAAAAGCTAGCTGATGTGTTGCATTGCTATATTTTTACAAGTTAGTCTTGTTTGAGGGGTTGTTGTTTATCAAATACTCAGCCAGAAAGTCCAGCGGGTCGTCGGGCTGCGCGGAGCAGCAGGCCAGCAGCCCCTGGGACAGAGTCGGCATCAAGTGCTCCAACAGATAACTCCTCATTTGACTGCTTTGAGCCTCCAAAAGCTCCTCTTCCTGACGCTGCAGCTTCTCCAAAGACTTGGACCATTCCTCCCAGCGTGCGGCTCTCTCTCTGGCCTCCTCTGCCTCTCTCACCTCCTCCACGGCTTTTTTCTGTGCCTCCATCCTCTGTTTTTCTTCTATGTTTTTCCTCTCCTCCTCCTCCATCTCCTCGATGCTACGGCCATAATTTCGTGGAGGTCCCACAGTTTCAACGATCTTCTCCAGGAGCATAAAGCAGTTGGGGTCATTGTAGCTAGATATTTCCAAGTTCAAAGTGGTGATGTCAAACTTGTCGTAAAACTCTGCCACCGTGGCGTCTTCATTGTTTCTGTGTCTGTATCGACTCAGTCTCTTCAAGAAGTGGTTGTGTTCATAGCTGTTTTCCTCCACCTGAGACTCGGGCAGGTTCATCACTCTGTCTTTCAAAAAGCCATCGGAGGCATCAAGCAAAAATACTAACACTGGCAGCATATTTCCATAGAGTTCTTTAGCTTGGTCATATGTTTTGGGGAATCCATCTAGAACAAATCCTTGGTTCAGGCAGGGCTTAGTCATCAGTTTATCCCTCACCATTTTCAACAGCAAATGCTCTTCCAAAAGACCTCCGTTCTGCTCCATACTGTTGTTCAGGCCATTGAGCAGCTCCTGGGCTTCTACTTGTCTCTCATTCTCCCCCAAAGGATCTTCACTCACTACTTTCTTCAGCTGAGCAAAAGTCTCTGTAATAGTTGGCTTCAGCTTAACATGGTGAAGTTTGTAGTAATCACAGATTATTTTGGACAAAGTGCTCTTCCCAACAGCAGGTGGTCCCATAACACAGATGCGGATGGGCTGTAATCCTCTGTTTTGCCGGTACTCCTCAACCACAGGATTAATGTTTTCCAAAAGTCCTTTCTCGCACTGCCATGGGATGTGCAGCTGCTCTCTCAGGTGGACCGACTCCACCCTCAAACTCACTGTCATGTAATCAATTTCCATTAAAGTTATTTCACGAACAAGATAGGCCTCCGTCAATGGCATTTTCTTGATAGTCCCTGGTCCAAGTGCATTAGAAATTGCCTGTACAATCTCCTCCATTGTGCTACTAGAATTGTCAACCGCCAGCAGGTAGTATGGCCTTGGGCGACATTCAATCACATTCTGGACAACACATGCAAGGTCATTGATGTGAATTGTAGGAACAATGTTTGTGCCAGCTCCAAAAACAGGGATTTCAGTCTTGAGTCCCTCCCATGATGTCTTGAAAAAGTAATGAAAAATCTGCTCTCCCATTCCGTACTGTATCCCCGACACCACAACGTAAGTGGAGAACATGCTCTTATTAGTTTTGCCCAGTTTCACCACCTTCTTCTCCAGATCATTGTGAGCTTTGAAATGCGGATGTGGTCTTCGCTGACGGAAATCTTCGTCAGTGAACGGCCTTTCCTCATCCTCTGGATTGATGGGTTTTCTGCATGCCCAGGTCATGACTGTGGACACGAGGATAAACATCTTTGGCCCAGTGAAATTGTCCATCTCATTGTGAATAGTTGTAACAGCCCAGAAAGCCTCGTCCACTTGGTCCCGATGTTGAGTAATGTTATAAACAATCACATCACAGAGCAGAAGTTTGGGAAGAAGATCCTCCCTTTTCAGCTGAAAGTACTTTTCCACCATATGAGGCCTGTTCTCCTCTGATGCTTCAGAAACACTTCCCACAATCTCAAAGGCTTTCTCTTTACTGTTTGTCTCCCCTGACACTTCATCCTCACCATGAGTTCCAGCAACACATTCAGACAAGAACTTTGCTATATATTTAGATGAGTAAGAGTCTATGTTGTTGACAAAAACCCGTTGGAGTGACGATTTGTGTTTTTCCATAATCTATTCACGAAATGCAGGATTATTCCAGGTTTATTCAAACATAAAAAAGATGCTAGCACCTGAGCGTCCCGTTGTCATTACGTTGTGTGTTGCTTTTAATGGGGGTTGGAAGCCAACTGAAAATGTGCACTTGGGTGCACTGTAGTTGGGTTTTACGCTTGGAAAGAGGGATAGAAAGAGAGGGAGAAAGAGTGTAGTGCTATATAACATCATCATTCTACTGATGATGTCATCAAGCAACAATGCAAGAACAGATCTTCTTCGTTGGTTGTTGTTGTTGTTGTTGTTGTTTTATGGCGGTTGACATCCGAGTGTTGCATTACCGCCAGACTTTATTCCTTAGACTTTGTCGTAGTCCTAAAAGTTCTTCTTCCAGTGCCTTGACTTCCAGTGCTTTGTCCTCAGACTCTGTCGTAGTCCGTAAAAGTACTCCTTCCATTGCTTTGGTGTTACAAAGCCCATGAGGTCATGATATAACCTCATGGGCAGTTGGCATCCAATTGTTGCATTACCGCCAGACTTTATGCCTTTGTCATTGTATCCTATAGAAGTTCTTCCTCCCCTCAGACTTTGTTGTAGTCCTTGTTGTTGTTGTTGTTGTTGTTTTATGGCGGTTGGCATCCAAGTGTTGCATTACCGCCAGACTTTATTCCTCAGACTTTGTCGTAGTCCTCAGACTCTGTCGTAGTCCGTAAAAGTGTTTTATGGCGGTTGGTATCCATTGCTTCCATTGCTTTGTAACACCAAAGCAATGGAAGGAGTACTTTTACGGACTACGACAGAGTCTGAGGACTACGACAAAGTCTGAGGAATAAAGTCTGGCGGTAATGCAACACTTGGATGCCAACCGCCATAAAACAACAACAACAACAACAACAAGTGTTACATTACCGCCATACTATATTCTTTAGACTTTATTCCAGAGCTGACTCTTCTTCTTCTTTGGTGCTTCCGCCGTACATTCTAGTCTTTATTCTTTAGGCTTTATTCTTTAAACCTTTATTCATTATTTATTTAGGCTTTATTCTTAGACTTTATTCTTTATATTCTTCTTCATCACATCTTTCTCCAAACTGTTTTTTTTTTCAACCAACATCCACAACTTTAGCTTCAGTTAAATTCTCTAAAGAACAGATCATTGCGGGGTAGGATAAGACCTACGCAGTAAGCAGTCTGTATGGGGAGGAAGAAGAAGTGGAGTCAGGTCCGCGCAGTGGGCAGTCTGAAGGGACAGGAAATGGCGGAGGTTAGTGGATCGATGGTCAGTAGCAATCTAGACAGCGGGGAGGAGCAACCTTTTATGGATATTGATACACGGAAACGTAAAATGTCCTTTAGCTCATCCATGTCGGAAGGTTCTGGCAGCTGATAATATCAGGAATGAGAATAAAGAGTGTAAGGTGATAATAAAGCTTGCACAGGAAAATGCGTCCTTTAAGGAATGAAGTCCAGTGACATTGACGTCGAGCCTAAATAAGGCTGTGGGAGAGGTCAAGGATGCGAGAGCCTTTAGAGATGGCTCGTTGCTGGTTGTGTGCAAAGACGTGGCTCAGCGAAGGAAGGTAATTAAGATTAAAACTCTGGGTGGAAAGAACATTCTCGTTTCAGACGCTGAAATAAACACGGTCAGAGGAGTTATCACAGGCTATGAGGGTGACTGTGGATGAAGTAAAGGAGAATTTAACTGGAGCTAAGGTTGTGGAAGCTAGGCGTTTGAAAACAACCCGGTTTGGAGAGAGATGTGACAGTCTTTCGCTAATGATAAAACTTGCCTGCCTAGTAAGGTGTTCATTAGATACATGTGCGATGGCGTAAGGCCATATGTGTCTGACCGTGGCTAAACCAGTTACATGTCTACCCGCAGACATTTTGAGTTATTCACAGATTCTGAAAGTGTGAATTCAAAGCTTTCCAATGATGTCTCACTCATGTAGATCTGATAATATTTGAGTAAGTTGTGGTCATTTGAATGTATACAACTCTCAAAACCTTTCACTGAGAAAACGGTGCTCAAAGTTTTTCACCTGAGTGAGCCCAGAGTCACAGGGGGGCTCATTTTCATCTCATTGAGATAAGCCCTCCCCCCTGTCACACTGACACCACCTCCCCCTACAGCTGTCACTCAAGACTCAAGAGGAGTGTTGTTATTGATGGTAACTGGACTTGAATCAGAATTAGAAGTTACTATATTAAAATGGAAATACTTGGATTACAAAAGGCCCTGAATAGAATCAAAGAATCAGAATAGGGTTCATTGCATTTGTCGATAAACATAATTCACAGGTGATTCAGTGCACCAACAATGGTGCACTGAATGATTCAACACAAACAACATAAGATAAGATAGCCTTTAATGTTACAATGCAGTAGATACAGGGGGAAAGGACAGATAACTTGTAGGAAGTTTAAAAAACACCCTCAATAGAAGAACTCTTATAAACAGATGCCAGGGCCAGGTATACAAACTGCAACGGGTCCATGGCTTTGAATATATGAGATATGAGATAATAGATATGATATGTACACCACCAGAGTCTAATTACATCAGAGATCACATCCTCATCCTCTTCTTCGTCTGTGCACTCTTCTGTGCTGTGACTCTCGGCTCTTGGCATCAAAGCTGTAAACAAATAACAGGACAGTTAAGAAATGGCTAACTATTTCACATAAAACACTCATTAACTATTTTTTTTTAACACAATGTGAGAGTTTCAATATAAATACCTAAAGTGCTGATAACTCTTGATCTTTGGAAGCCGTCTGAAGAAGGGACTCAGATGCTTCTGCCAGTCGAAGTTCTTGACAAACACTTTGCCATCCGCCGTTCCAACAAGCTGTGGGATATTGAGGGGAGATTCAGGAGAGCTGTTTTCCACTACCTGATGACAAGGGCGACAATGTAAAAAAATGAGAACAGAAGAAACATATCTTAAGCAGAGAGCAGCACTGAAGTTCTGCCAGGCTAATGTTTACACATTACAGTAGTCAAATAATATAAACTAACCTCAGCGATGTCTTCCAAAGTGTCAACCCTGGTCTTCATGTATGCTCGCTTGATAAGTCCAAAGCCGCAATCAGGGGAGAATTTGGTGTGGCCAGCAATGAGGAAGTGGATGTCCATTGTGTAGTGAAGCTTGGCCCCGGCTGCAGAGGGTTGGACGGAGAGTGTATCTGTAGTAGAGAGAGAGAGAGAAAGGAGATTAGATTAATACATAATGACATTTGATTAAGACGTATATCTCTCTATAATTGCTATTCTGCATTTGCACTATTACCTGCTGTGCAAAGTCGAAGCTGTAATGCATCCTGATGTCTTTGCTTGCTGGCGGTGAGGGTCCGAAAGACAGCACATTAGATTCTGTTGTAGAGATCTGTGCGTGGCCTGCAGCTTCTGATGTGTGGGAGAAGCTGTTTCCACAGTGATCTGAGGCTTGATGTACAAACTGCAGGCTCACCTGAAAAACAGATGTTGCTTATGGTTAATTATACTCTAATCATTAAAATATAAAAATCACCAAAATAATGTTTTACACTTACCACGCTCCTTAGCAGACTTCACGTAGAGACAGGTCATGTCAGTCAGGGTGTCTTTGCCAATTCTGAAAAGGGGGATAAAAGGATTAGGGTTAACAGTAATATGGGAATAACACGCTTCACAGATAACAGTTCACATTGTGACGTTAACGGTGTATTTAAGATGCAAAACGCGGAGATATTGGGACATCTGCCCTCGGCTAGCGGGACTAGCTAGCTCACTTGAGATAACACGGCTCGTAAAAGCAAAACACTTGCAGAACAGCACACCAAAACATAAACATACACTCGAGTTTAAAACAGGCGCACATTAAAGTGATTAAAAGCGGGTGTTTTAGTCGCAAAGCTTACCTGGTTCAGCCGTCTTGTTGTCTCTCCCAACACCGTGCACAGAGAGACACACAGGAAGCTGATAATGGCCAGGCAAGCGCGTGATTGGTTCGAGTGACGCAGTGCGTGCGTGACGTGCAACGTACGTAAGCCACGTGACCAGAAGTGGTATCGGGAGTTGTAGTTTTTTTCTCTTCCCTCGCCGAAAAATAACCCGATAACATAGCAAAGTTTAGCTTACAACTTGCTCCGAATAGCTGCGTTTAGCTCCAGGCTGTGGGGGTAACAGCCGGTTTAGCACCATAAAACAGCCACAATGCACAACCCACACAACCCACGGGCCAACCCACGCCGAAAAATAACCCGATAACATGGTGATAACAGCAAGTAGTCACATTAAGTCCGTATTGCAGAGTGCACTGAAGCAACATGTTAGCTTAGCATTAGCTCCACCGGAGCAGACAAGTAAGCTTCTAAAGTGATCACGAGACCGCCTTAAAACACAGCGTTATAGCAATAATTTAGTAGTAAAGTAAAAGTGTACCTGAGTAAACAGTTCCGTTGCAATGTAGTCCAGGAAATGTAAGCTCTGAAGACTATGCTCTGCAGACGGTCTGGAGTAATGAGAGGAAAACACGGAGCACGCAGAGCACGCAGCTGCCATGCGGATCACAGCTGATTGGTGGAAAATGTAAACAATACGTTGGCTAGAAAAAGGTGACGCCCCCCAGGAGAGCAGGAAAAAGACCCGAAAACTCCACATTTTTAACAGCTTAATGTATACGTTTAAGACAACCAATAGTGTTATCTGAAGCACACAGGGGCTTATTCATAACTTCAACTAGCACATTCTGCAAAAAAATGAAAATCACAAATTTGGGGGAAAAAAAGTAAAATGCTGTTTTTCTCAGTTTCACCGAGGCCGACATGGTCCGACAATTGCCGTGGTGAGTCACATATGTTCCGACCCCTGCATGGCTTCAAGTGCCAGCGCTTTGGACATATAGCAGCAGGCCATAACAACAAGATAGCTTGATAGACTGACAGCCGCCATTGGGATACCAACTGATGCCAAAGGCGAAGAAGAAGAAGAATTATATAAATGCGGGTTCATTAACGCCTGCTGGGATGTTTGGGGTATACGCTCCAGGGTCCTTGGCCAGCCTGGTGAAGACGAAGAAAAAGAAGAGTCTGGTCTGCGCTGTGGGCGGTCTGGAGAGAAAGGAGATGGCGGAGGACAATGGATCGATGGTCGGTGGCGTTCTGGACGGCAAGGAGGAGAAGCCTGGCTGCTGGTGCCCGGAAACGTAAAAAGTCCCTTAGCTCGTCCGAGGGTTCTGGTAGTGAGCAGCAGGATGAAGGTGATGATATCGGGGGTGAGAGCAAAGTGTGTAAAGTGATCATAAAGCTTGCACAGGATAATGCGTCCTTCAAGTAGTGGAATGCAGTGGCATTGAACAAGAGCCTGCATGTAGCTGTGGGAGTGATTAAGCGTGCGAGTGTCCTTAGGGATGGCATGCTGCTGGTCGTGTGCAAGGACGCGGCTCAGCAAAGGAAGGCGATTGGAACTAAACGTCTGGGTGGAAAGGACATTCTTGTGTCTGATGCTGAAAGAAACACGGTCAGAGGAGTTATCGTAGGTGTCCCTACGGCGACGTCTGTGGATGAAGTTAAGGAGAATTTGACTGGAGCTAAGGTGGTGGATGCTAGGCGGTTGAAGGTGACCCGGTTTGGGGTAAGATGTGACAGTCGATAATGATAAAAGTTGAAGGTAAATGCCTGCCTTGGGTACATGTGCTATGGCGTCAGGCCATATGTTCCACCGCCCCTGCGTTGCTTCAAGTGCCAGCATTTTGGGCATATTGCAGCGGTCTGCAGAGGGAAGCAAAGATGTGGTAAATGTGCAGAGATCACGAGTATGGGCAGTGTGACGAAGGAGCAAAACTGAAGTGCTGTAACTGTGGGGAAGAACATGGCTCGGCCTACGGGGATGCAAGTTTAGCAAAAGAGCTGGCTGCTGAGGTGCAGAAAATTAAGGTCTCTCAAGGTGACCTATGCGACCTATGCGGTTGCAGTCAAGAAAGTTTCAAGTAATGAGGTTAAAGTAAATACAGAGAGAGGAGCCAGCGCTGCTCCCAAGAAGTGTTAAGGTTCCAAGTGTGGAGGTTCCAGAATTAATGAGAGTACCATGGTTGTGGATAGATAGATGTTGTAAACTGTGCTGCTCAAACTGAAAAGAGAATTGAAAGGATCAGGATCATTGCTAAAGCTGCAGAAAGATTCCTTGGAACAAAAGAGCTTGAATGGGCAGAAATAGAGAACAGGCTAAAGGCGCTAAATGACAGTCGGAGTGAAGGAAGTCTACTTTTGGGGAATCAGAGTGATCAGAGTAAAGAAATGGAGGTAGGGGCGTCTTTGGTCTCCTGTCCGCGCCAAATCCAGTAGATGCACAGCTTTTCGAGGCGGTGCAGCAGCCAATCAGAGATGACGCTCCAGGGACGTACGCTCGCATTTCCCTGCCCGAGAAGAACCCGGCACCACGACAATGGCAGACGATAAACACAAGGAGCTTTATGGTGTTGTTGTTGTTGTTGTTTTATGGCGGTTGGCATCCGAGTGTTGCATTACCGCCAGACTTTATTGTTGTTGTTGTTGTTGTATGGCGGTTGGCATCCAATTGTTGCATTACCGCCAGACTTTATTCCTCAGACTTTTCGTAGACTTTATTCCTCAGACATAGCCGTAGTCCTTAAAAGTTATTCTTCCATTGCTTTAGCTTTATGGTGTGTCTTTATAGCTTTATGGTGTGTCTTTGGTGGAATACAAGAAGGACCGAGCCTGGAGGAGGATCAGTGAGGAGACTAGTTATTACAGTTATTAAGTTATTACAACTTTGAGACGATTAAAATCAACGTGTTGATAGTTGATGCGGTCAAAATAATTTGCGCTGGTTTGTGTTTGACATCTGCAGAAGAGTAGGGGCCAGAAGAAGCAGCAGCAGGGCTGTCGGAAGGGTTAGTTGAGTGTCTGCGTGATGTCACGCAGGCACTATATGTGCTTGTATTTCACGTATTTTTTATTATTATATTTTCCATGATTTTCCATTTAGCCAGTTTCAACTACTTAACGCTTCAACCGATTTCAACATGTTATACCTCATTACGATCGCTTTCGCAGTAGTACGTGTGCTATTACTTTTGCCATTTGAACAACTTGTACTTTTTGCAGAATTGTCGAATTTTCAAAAGTATTAGTTTTCCCCATTTAAATGAATTTGGGCATTGAGTGTCTGCGGAATTCTTTAGACTTTATTCTTTAGAATTTTGTGACGGAGCCAGTCGAGCGAGAGAGAGAGAGAGGGGGGGAGGGAGAGGGAGGGAGGGGGAGAGAGAGAGAGAGAGAGAGAGAGAGAGAGGAGAGAGGGAGAGAGGTAGGCTTTATTCTTTAGGCTTTATTCAGGGAGGGAGGCAGTGAGTGAGTGAGAGAGAGGGAGGGAGAGAGGGGAGGGGCGAGAGGGAGAGAGAGAGAGGGGGAGAGGTAGACTTTATTCTTTAGTAGTTTGGGATCTCTGTCAACAACAGGTAAGATTATCTTGTGTTTAATATACATCGATGCAATATGTGTCTGACCGTGGATAAAGCAGGTACATGTCTACCCGGAGACATTTTGAGTTATTCACAGATTCTGAAAGTGTGAATTCAAAGCTTTCCAATGATGTCTCACTCATGATAATATTTGAGTAAGTTGTGGTCATTTGAATGTATACAACTCTCAAAACCTTTCACTGAGAAAACGGCCTCTAAAGTTTCTCACCTGAGAGAGCCCAGAGTCACAGGGGGGCTCATTTGCATCTCATTGAGATAAGCCCTCCCCCCTGTCACACTGACACCACCTCCCCCTACAGCTGTCACTCAAGACTCAAGAGGAGTGTTGTTATTGATGGTAACTGGACTTGAATCAGAATTAGAAGTTACTGTATTAAAATGGAAATACTTGGATTACAAAAGGCCCTGAATAGAATCAAAGAATCAGAATAGGGTTCATTGCATTTGTCGATAAACATAATTCACTCATTCATTCAGTGCACCAACAATGGTGCACTGAATGATTCAACACAAACAACAAAAGATAAGATAAAATAGCCTTTAATGTTACAACGCAGTGGATACAGGGGGAAAGGACAGATAACTTATAGGAAGTTTAAAAAACACTCTTAATAGAAGAACTCTTATAAACAGATGCCAGGGCCAGGTATCCACCTGGGTCCATGGCTTTGAATATATGAGATAATAGATAATAGATATGATATGTACACCACCAGAGTCTAATTACATCAGAGATCACATCCTCATCCTCTTCTTCGTCTGTGCACTCTTCTGTGCTGTGACTCTCGGCGCTGGGCATGTGATGTCTTTTGCCTCGTCAGCACAGAAAGGCCTGATTTTTTCATGCAGATAGGTCTGCCTGTCAAAGTTCAGTCCAGGTGGGACCAGGACATGGAGATTGTCAACCGGAGGCAGAACAGCTGAATTGCGTAGTAGCTGATATTCCACTGGTTCTGCTTCACAGTGACTTTTCGCAAGCACCACACCTGGTCTCTTGGCATCAAAGCTGTAAACAAATAACAGGACATTTAAGAAATGGCTAACTATTTCACATAACACTCATTAACTATTTTTTTTTTTTAACACAATGTGAGAGTTTCAATATAAATACCTGAAGTGCTGATAAGTCTTGATCTTTGGAAGCCGTCTGAAGAAGGGACTCAGATGCTTCTGCCAGTCGAAGTTCTTGACAAACACTTTGCCATCCGCCGTCAAAGCAATCAAAGTGTTGTAAAAAGTCCTCTCATTTTGCACAAGGGCAAGATAATGCACTTGCTTCTGGACCACTTCAGATTTTCTTTCATCTGGGACATTTGCACTTCGTATCAGCTGCTCGTTGTTGCTCTGACACTGCCAACAGAGATCTGTGCGTGGCCTGCAGCTTCTGATGTGTGGGAGAAGCTGTTTCCACAGTGATCTGAAGCTTGATTTACAAACTGCAGGCTCACCTAAAAAACAGATGTTGCTTATGGTTAATTATACTCTAATCATTAAAACATGAAAATCACCAAAATAATGTTTTACACTTACCAAGCTCCTTAGCTGACTTCACGTAGAGACGCCAAACTGAGGCCTTAGTCACATGGGTTGGGAGCAACTTCACATGCCAGTCCTTATGGCCAGGATGTCGACCAGGTAGCATTATGGAATGGACTTCTGCATAGTTTTGGATAAACTCTACAACGGTGTGAATCACTTCATGGCTGATGAACCTGCGTGAATGTGGCAGTGGCTGTGCACGCTTCTTCCTCAATCGTGGTGTTGCTCCATTTTCGTCATAGTGTTTGATTATGTCAGTCAGGGTGTCTCCGCCAATTCTGGAAAGGGGAAAAAAGGGATTAGCTTATTCTCATAGAGATATTTCCCTTGTATTTAAGACGCAAAACGTGGATACGAGGCAACTTTAGCCCTCTGCTAACGGGGCTAAAGGGGACTAGCTCTCTTGAGATAAACACGGCTCGTAAAAGCAAACACTTGTAGAACAGCAAACATAAACAGGCCCTCTTGAGCGTGTCTGTGATGGGAACTAAACCAGCTTATTCTCATAGAGATATTTCCCTTGTATTTAAGACGCAAAACGCGGATACGAGGCAACTTTAGCCCTCTGCTAGCGGGGCTAAAGGGGACTAGCTCCCTTGAGTTAACACAGATGCCCGTAGCAAAAGCACAAACACTAGCAGGCACATTCAACATAACATGGATCGAATGTTACACAAACAGTACTTACGCCATGAGGAACAGAAAAGTATTTCTGCAGACTTCCATTCCTCCTATGAAAAAGCTGGTCCGAGCAGATTTTCGCTTTGTCTTCGGCTTTTTGGTCGACGTGGTTAACTCCGAAGTGATGACAGAACGTCTGTTTGCTTCCATATGTCCGATAATCCTCATATCTTGCCACTCTCTTTCTGCTGCTAGAGAATCGCTCCGCAGCTTGTACATGACTTCTGGGGTTAGTTTATTGCTACACGATTCTCTTGAGAGCTGAGAATTTTCTTTTCTTCTTGCGTAACATTTGCAGTCAAAGTTACGGATCTTTTCCATCTCTTCTTCCTCGCCTGTAAATGTTACCGTGCCTATAGCGTTCCTTATTTCACGCTCCAGCTCTTCGGTGTGTCTGGCCGCTTCTTCCTCGTCTTCGTCCTCGTCTAAGGTCAGCCGTAGACTAGGGATATTTTCCAGCTGGATGAAATCGCACTCTTAATCTGTGACCTCATCTTCAGATTCAGAACTTAGATAGTCATCTGGATAAGCGGACTTTTCGCAGAAATAATCCAAAAGCGTGGAGCTGTAACAGCCGCGGTTAAGCTCCAAAGCAATAGCAGAAGGATCCATTTTTCAACTGACTTTACACAGCGTGTGTTGCGTGTCCCTGTGTTGCTGCTTATCAAGTAGCCATGCGGCTGGCGGCTCAGCCCATTGGCTGACTGCAATAGCTCAGCTGTTCATATGGAAATGCGGTCACACCCACTCTGCACGTACAGAGAGCGCCCGAAAACACCACATTTTAAACGGCTTTATTTATGCTTTTAATGCTGCAAATACTGTTATCTGATACATCGAATGGCTGGTCCATATCTTCAACTTTCACATAATGCAAAAAAACGAAAATCACAAATTTGGGGAAAAAAAGAGAAAATGCTGTTTATCTCAGTTTCCCCGAGGCCGACATGTTCCGGAAATTTGCCCGTTCTGCCACATATATATACTCTAATTATATAATTGTATACTGAACTTGATTATGTAAAATAATCACATTTATTTGTGATTATAAATAAAGAGACTTTATTCTTCGCCTGTCCAGAGGCAGGAAAATAAAGAGGAGGAACTACAAAAATGGAGTGAGACTACAAAAATAAAGTCTAAAGAATAAAGCCTAAAGAATAAAGTCTAAAGAATAATAATTCTAAGCGGCACTTGTCCAGAGGACGTACATTACTTTTGCCTTTACAATTTTTTCGAAACAGACACCAACATGTTTTCACCAAATGTGTTTTATTTTCTGCTTTTTGACACGCAAACAACACTCACAGCTCCTGGACTTAACATACTGTTCAGCATATCTTTCCCTCTTGTATCACATTCTTTGGAGAAGTATCTGGGACAGTAAGTGAAACAGAATAATGACAGATTACACCATTTTACCACATTTATACACATTTATATTGTAAACATTACATTATATACCTTGCGCATTTATTCCCAAGTCCCTTTGAACTTTAATAAGTTCTTCCTGCAAATGAGCAAGACTGCGCATATTTGCCTGCAAGCATCGGTCATAATGTTTCATGAGATCTAGGTGTTTTATGGACATTTCAAAAACGGCCTCTTGTTTGGTCCTCAATGCAATATGTAGATCTTGCATCTTGTACTGTAACAGACTACACGTTATACTTGTGTAAAACCTACATTCATGTATAGTTTCTACATACATTTAGCTCTTGCATTTCTTTTCTCATTTCCTGGACTTCTTTGCTGTGGCTTTGAGGCAGCTTGCTCGGTGAAGGAAGAGAAGCCATTTGAGTACTGCAATTTTACATGATCACGTTCAGTATACACTTATATCATTAGAGTATATATATTGCATGGATGTATATAAAACACAAGATAATCTTACTTGTTGATGCGGGAGAGGGAGAGAGGGAGGGAGAGAGAGGGGGAGGGAGAGGGGGAGAGAGGTAGTCTTTATTCTTTAGAATTTTGGGACGGGGCCAGTCGAGCGAAAGAGAGAGAGAGAGAGAGAGAGAGATGGGGGGAGAGGGAGAGACGCAGACACTCCAGCAATGGCTTCAGCCATTGCAGATTTTCTAGTTGTTGTTCTGCTCAACTAGCAGAGAGCTAGGCTACGAGCTAATGCTAACAAGAGATCTCATCCACTTTGAAATGAGACTTTAAAAATACTTTGATGCATTTGAGATCACAATACGTAGATACAAAACTTAAATTACTGACTCAAACAGCGAAATTAGTGACTACAATCTAATGTCAAGCCTATTTAATTGTCGCACAGCCACAAAGAAATGTTTACACAATCAGCTGTGCACTAGAATCTATAGTGCTCAGCTCATTGTGCTTCTAGTGAGTGTGTGAAGTTATCAAAGAGCTCATGAAACTGGAAAATGATATTGGCAACATATATTTATGCCTCATTATATTTATGCCTCATTAAATATGCTGTATTATAATAGTAAAAGTTTGAATAATATTGCAGTAAATGTACTGGGCTAAAATATAACTGCTGTACAATGTTCTTTTTGAAGATCTGGATTTGCCTTCAGACCTCCCTGTTGCTCCTGCTCCTGTTGCTCCTGCTGCTCCTGTTGCTCCTGCCCCTGCAGCTCCAGAGGATGCTGGCCCTTCTGCTGCACCCACAGGTGTGTAAAAGCATTTGGTTGGATTACAATTTGTTTTTTAGCCTGTGTCATCTAAATTGCAATGTGTATTTTTTGTAGGCCCACGAGGAAGAGGTCCTGGAGCCAGAGTCCTCCATCTTTGAGAGGGAGGTGCTGGCAGCGCTCTGGGACCGACCTTCTCCTCATGTTCCATCTAAGATAAGATAAGATAAGATATTCCTTTATTGTCCCACGTGGGGAAATTTCAATTTCATTGGTGCAACGCAGGTAGATACCAGAGGCAGATACAGACGAAAAGAACAGATCACTTATAGGAAGTCTGAAAAACACTTTCAGTAGAAGATCTCCTATAAACAAAAACTCCCATAGACAAATAAATAAATACATAAATACCACTGCATGTGATCACAACAGTAATTGCACATATGACGGAATTGCACATGGTTAGGTCAGTATTGCGAGTGTTCAGGACTAACAGTGTTTGTTATTAAGTCTGACAGCAGCAGGAAGGAAAGACCTACGAAACCTCTCCCTCCCACAGCGAGGGTGGTCACTCACTGAAGCTGCTCTCCAGAGCGGACAGAGTGTCCTGCAGGGGGTGACACTCATGGTCCAGCATAGATGTGAATCTAGCCAGGACCCTTCTGTCTCCCACCTCCTGCACCGAGTCCAGAGCGCAGCCCAGGACGGAGCTGGACTTCTTGATGACTTTGTCCAGTCTCTTCCTCTCCCTCTCTGTGATGCTGCTGCTCCAGCAGGCCACACCGTACAGGAGGGCTGATGCCACCACAGAGTCGTAGAAGGTCTTCAGGAGTGGCCTGTCACTCCAAAAGACCTGAGTCTCCTCAGGAGGTAGAGCCGACTCTGGCTCTTCCTGTACAGTGCGTCTGTGTTATGAGTCCAGTCCAGTTTGTGGTTCAGATGAACACCCAGGTACTTGTATGAGTCCACTCTCTCAATGTCCCGTCCCTGGATGTTCACTGGTGAGGGGGCAGTGGGGTGGCGTCTGCGGAAATCCACCACCATCTCCTTGGTCTTCCCCGTGTTGATGAGGAGGTGATTCCGCTGACACCAGTCCACAAAGTCCTGCGCCAGTCCCCTGTACTCCGCATCATCGTCGTCCGTGATGAGTCCGATGATAGCAGAGTCATCAGAGAACTTCTGCAGGACACAGCTGTCCGTGTCGTGTCTGAAGTCTGCAGTGTAGAGGGTGAAGAGAAAGGGCGCGAGGACAGTGCCCTGGGGCGCCCCCACACTGCAGGTCCGAGTGTCAGACACACAGTTCCGGGCTCTCACAAACTGGGGTCGGTCCGTGAGGTAGTTCAGGATCCACTCTGCCAGGTCATACTCCACACCGGATGGTGTTGAAGGCGCTGGAAAGATCGAAGAACAGGATCCTCACAGAGCTGCCAGGCTTTTCCAGGTGAGAGAGAGAGCGGTGCAGCAGGGAAATGACCGCGTCCTCCACTCCGATGCCAGGCCGATATGCAAACTGCAGCGGGTCCATGGCTGAGCTCACGGTGGAGCGGAGGTGGTCCAGGACCAGCCGCTCCAGTGTCTTCATCAGGTGGGACGTGAGAGCCACTGGCCTGAAGCTGTTGAGGTCTTTGGCGCGCGGTGTCTTAGGCACAGGTACCAGACAGGAGGTCTTCCAGACCTGTGGTACCACCCTCAGCTTCAGGCTCATGTTGAAGACATGCTCCACAACTCCACACAGTTCATCTGCGCAGGACTGCAGAGGGCTGCTTCTGCTTCCTCTCCTGCAGAGGGTTCCAGCTCATTCAAAAGAATGTGTAAAATAACAAATGTATAAATTACTATATGGAAATAGTTAATTTGATTTCAATCTAGAACCATTGGAGCATGAAGATTAGATGAATGAGCTGCATCTTCTGCAGGAGAGGAAAGACTTATTTTTCCTCTCTGTGTTCCCCACTCTTCTGCAACTCCACGCCATGGTCATTTTTGTTCCTGTTCTGTGTGTATATATATATATATATATATCAGTGGCGGGCCGTGGGTCTGGGGCTTGGGCCTTCAGTACACAGTCCCACCCGAATTAATCCACCTCTTATTGAGTGTCTGCGTGATGAACAAATTAATACTTACACACAGTACTCTTACATACATGCAGTACTTTTACACAAAAAAGTACTTTTACACACAAAAGTATTTTTACACAAATACTGTTACACAAAAAAGTACTTTTACACAAAAAAGTACTTTTACACAAAAAAGTACTTTTACACAAAAAAGTACTTTTTACACAAATTATGCACTTTACACTTTTACACACATGCAGTACTTTTACACAAAAAAGTAAAAGTACTTTTTTGTGTAAAAGTACTTTTTTGTTTAAAAGTACTTCATTTGTGTAAGAGTACTACATGTGTGTGAGAATTAATTTGTTGAAGTGTGAAGTGGTGGGAAGTAGTTTGTGTAAAACTACTTTTTTTTTGTAAAAGTACTGCATGTGTGTAAGAGTACTATGTGTGTAAGTATTCATTTGTTGAAGTGTGAAGGTGTGTAAAGTAGTTTTGTTGTGTAAAATTGCTGAATTTGTGTAAAAGTACTGCATGTGTGTAAAAGTACTTGTATGTGTAAAAGTACTTTTTTGTGCAATTTTTTGTGTATAAGTAATGTTTGTGTCAAAGCACTTTTTGTTTAAAAGCCCTTTTTTGTGTAAAAGTACTTTTTTGTGTTAAAGTGTGAAGTGGTGTAAAGTAGTTTAATTGTGTAAAATTGCTGAATTTGTGTAAAAGTACTTTTTTGTGTAAAAGTACTGCATGTGTGTAAAAGTACTACATATTTGTAAAAGCACTACATGTGTGTAAGTACTAATTTGTTGAATTCTGAATATGTTGAAAGTGTTTTGAAGTGTGGAAGGGTTAAATATTTGTTGAAAAACTGAATTGTGTTCAATGCCTCATTCATTTCAATGGGAAAAAGTACTGATACTTTTGAAAATACTGCAAAAAGTACAAGTAGTACAAATGTCAAAAGTAATAGCAATAATGAGACAGTGAAAGCGATCGTAATGACGTATAACTTGTTGAAATCAGTTTAAGCGTTAAGGAGTTGAAACGCGCCGAAGTTTTTGATATGGAAAATATAAGAATAAAAAATACAAGAACATATAGTGTCTGCGTGACATCACGCAGACACTAAATAATAATAAAAAACACAAGAACATATAGTGTCTGTGTGACCTCATCACGCAGACACTCAATAATAGGCCCATCACAACAGTAACAAATGACAAAAATTATGTGGAACAATTGACACCAAACTATCTCCTGCTGCTTAAAACAAAGCCTGTTATGCCTCCAGGACAATTTAGTAAAGATGACATATACTCCAGGAAAAGATGGAGACAGGTGCAGTATCTCGCTGACCCTTTCTGGATGGAAAATGGAACAAAGTTAAAAGGAATTTACAACCAGGTGATGTTATTGTCATTGTGGATCACACGGCTCCCAGGAATTCATGGATCCTAGGACGGGTCCTGCAAACACAGCCTGGAAGTAAAGGATTAGTGCATCGTGCCTTATTAAAACTAATTCAATTCAATGTATTCAATTTATTTTTGTAACACCCAAAATCACAACAGCGGTTGCCTCGGAGCGCGACAGTGAAACACAGATTTAACAATGTTCATAGGGACTTGGCAATGTCCCAGCATCCCGTGTCCTTAAACAAATGTTCCAAGCTCCCTTGTCCTTGACCCTCCTTCTTGGCCAGGAAAAAATACAAAATCTCCTTGGGAAAAAGTAGAAACCTGGAGGAGTTCCACAGTGATGGGGGGAACTGACTCCCTCAGACGGACAGGCGGACGCGAGATAGGCAGTGGAGCTGGACCCACTCAGGAGGAGAACCAGTTCTTCGAGGCAGATGAGGAACCGTTCAATGGAGTAGAGACCGTTTCTCCAGGCAGACCATTTCTCCAGGGAGTTGAGGAGCATCAATGTGTCTGTCCCACTCTCTCAGCGGGGTTGGGGAAAGAATAACAGATTGCAAGTGCAATTAAATATAAAATATTGTTTGAGAGAATAAGCAGTCAGAAGCAGAGGATAGTACTCGCTAATAGCTGCCATACTTTCCACAGTATTGTTGCTCTTAGGGCAGCGTAGCAGGGAAACTAGGTTTTTTTTTTTGTTCGTAACTGGCTTGACCATAAGCGATTTCAAAGAAGAATGTTTTAAGCCTGGTCTTAAATGAAGGGACTGTGTCGGCCTCTTTAATGTGGACAGGGAGCTGATTCCATAACACAGGAGCTTGGTAGCTAAATGCTCTACCTCCTACTGTGCTTTTAGAGACTCTTGGGACCACCAGAAGGCCAGCATTTTGAGAGCAAAGAGCTTTCTGTAGCATATTTGAGGTAGGATGGGGCCATGTCATTTATGGCTTTGTAAGTCAGGAGTAGGATTTTAAATTTGATTCTAAACTTGACAGTAATCTTGCTGCTGCATTTTGAACCAGTTGAAAGCTTTTTATGGAGCTTTTAGGACACGCTGCGAGCAGGGAGTTACAGTAGTCCAGCCATCACCAAATGGCGGACCCCGGTCCGAGTGATGGTTCTGTCCGGACCCGTGACCGGTGGTAAATTCACGAGATTTTTTTGTGTACGGCCGTGGCTATATTGTCACAGCGCTGCTACTCCAATAAATACGACAATACGGCATGCCCGGGGTTCAGTCACCTGCACGGGGCTGAACAGCTGTCAGCTCCGCCGCGCGCCGCTCCCTCCGCTGCGCCAGTGAGTGACAAATGATAGAACTTCAGATCGATGTCCATCGCGCTCTTCTTTCCGGGTTTCTCGGTTTCCGATAGAACTTACCTCCGTTTATCTTCCCGTTTGCTGCACTCAACTGCCACATATACCTTCACCGTTTTGATTATTGTAAAGCGTGCAATATCATTAATGAAGTTTTGGGCAGCAGCTCTTCCTGTTAATTCAGAATCCTTTCCTCATCAGAGAAATCAGAGGATTTACAAAGGAAGCGACTCAGACATTCAAGTGGGCACATGCAGGATCTCTACAGCTTGAGCTCATTGATCTGCAGGGAAATGCTGCATTAAGAGAGCATTTGAGACAACTGACCCTGCTACTTTCTGGTTACAGACTGTTTCTGAGAGTGTGTTCCCTGGTCTAACCAAAGTAGCACTGTACACCTTGACTATGATTGGAGCAACTTACAGCTGTGAGTCAGCTTTTTCCACTATGAACATTGTCAAAAACAAGTACCGTTCTAGGCTCAACAATGAACACCTAGATATGTGCCTCAGAATGGCACTAACTTCTTTCCAACCAAGATTTAAATTACTGGCAGGTCAGCCACATGCTCATTTTTCTCATTAAAAAGGTAGGGCCCAGGACCCTATAAGAAAAGTAAAAGAAAAATAATTAAAAGAGAAAAGTTCAGAGAAAAGACTCAGTTCTGTTTGCATTTCTCCCCCTAAAAAGCCACTTGTTTTCTGAAGATGTGGACTTTTTTCTGGAAAAATAGGCCTTCATTTTTTGGGGGCTGGGACCTCCTTATTTTAAGGACAAAGATGAGAGAATGCTAAGTCGATGCTCTGTTTGCACATTTTAGTTTTTATGAGTTATTTAAAAGAACAATTAGTTATTCCACTTTGCACTTTTTTATTTTATTTATTCTGAGGTTTCTGTTTTCTTTAATCTGAAATAAAGGCCTTGAATTTATTTGCCGGGGGACTACTTTTATTTATGGTAAAAGAGATAGTTATGCACCCAGTTCATTTCCTGCATTGGAAATTAACAAGTACAAGTATTGTTGAAACCATATGAAAATGTCGACACAAGCTGGACTTCGGTTCGGACCTTCTACTTGAACAAAATGTAATAACTGGACATCAGTGACTTTTAATTGAATACCCCTGCAGTAGTCTATTCTAGACGTTACAAATGCATGGATAGGTTTTTCAGCATTGCCTTTAGGCAGGATTTTTTCTGATTTTGGCTATATTGGGCAGATGGAAATTTTACAGGCTTGATTTATATGCACTTTAAATGAAAGCTCCTGGTCAAATAAGACTTCACGGTTTCTTACAGTAGAACTGAAGGCAACACTGACATTGTCCAGTGTGACTATCTGTTCAGATAAGGTGTCTTGTAGACGTATAGGTCCTAATAAAATTACCTTGGTTTTTTCAAGGTTAAGAAGCAGATAATTAAGTGTCATCCGGCTTTTTATATCCTTAACACGAGCACTAAGTCTACTTGATCGCTCTGATCGGGTTTCATTGATAAATACAGCTGTGTGTCATCTGCATAGCAGTGGAAGTTAATGCCATGCTTTCTGATAATGTTACCAGCAGCATATAAAGAGTAAACAGAATTGGATCGAGTACTGACCCCTGTGGCACACCGTAAGTTACTTTAGTACAAGGTGAGGAGCTCTGGTTTACATTAACAAATTGATACCTATCCAATAAATAGGATTTAAATCAGCAGAGGGCTGTCCCTCTGACACCTACATCACATTCTAACCTCTGCTGTAGAATGTTGTGCTCAATGGTGTGAAAATTTGCGCTGCGGTCCAACAGAACCAGGATTGAGACCAGTCCGTCGTTAGCAGCTAATAACAAATCATTTGTTACTTTAACTTGTGTGGTTTCAGTGCTGTGGTCGGCTCTGAACCCTGATTGGAAAATGTATATAAGTCATATAAGTTATTGTCCCATCGATGGCGACAAAGCTGTTTAATTACAATTCTTTCAAGGATTTTAGAGACAAAGGGAAGATTTGAAATAAGTCTGTAGTTTGCAATAGGTAAGGATCTAGGTTAGGCTTTTTCAAAAGTGGATTAATGACTGCATGTTTGAAGGACTGTGGAACATAACCACTTTCTAGTGAAGTATTTATTATATCAAAAATAGAATCTATAATTGGGTGGGAAATGTCTTTGAGGAGTCTGCTCGGAATCGGGTCCAGGATACAAGTTGAGGTTTTAGAGGACATAATGGCTGAAGTTATCTCTGCTTGATCAACAGTAGTGAACCTTTCTAGAGTTACTGATGGATTTATATGGGACACTAGTATTACAGCTTGGGCTTGTACAGGGCTAAAAACATCTAATTGATCTCTGATTGTTTTACTTTTATTGTTAAAAAATTGAAGGAAATCATCAGAGATGAGAGTAGCTGGGATTGAGGGCTCTACTGCGCTGTGACAGTTTGTTAGCCTGGCTACAGTGCTGAAAAGAAATCTAGTGTTACTTTTGTTGACGTCTATTAAATTTGAATAGTATCTGGTTTGGGCCTTACGCAGAGCCTTTTTAAAGGACAGCAGGCAGCTTTTCCATGCTTTTAGGGATTCTTCCGTGTGGGAGCGACAAAATGGTCTTTCTAATTGAGTGTCTGCGTGATGTCACGCAGGCACTATATGTTCTTGTATTGTGAAATGTTTTTATTATTATATTTTCCATGATTTTCATTTAGCCAGTTTCAACTCCTTAACGCTTTAACCGATTTCAACTTGTTATACCTCATTACGATCGCTTTCGCAGTAGTACGTGTGCTATTACTTTTGACATTTGAACAACTTGTACTTTTTGCAGAATTTTCAAAAGTATTAGTACTTTTTCCCCATTTAAATGAATTTGAGTGTCTGCAGAATTCTTTAGGGAGGGAGTGGGAGGGAGGGATAGAGAGAGGGAGGGAGGGAGAGAGAGGGAGGGGGGGGGGAGAGGGAGAGACGCAGACACTCCAGCAATGGCTTCAGCCATTGCAGATTTTCTAGTTTTCTAACTTTGTTTATGTGAACGCAGATCTTCATTGTACCATGGGGCGGCGCATTTTGGCCTAGTGACCTTCTGTTTTGATGGAGCTTCAACATCAAAATCAGACTTCAGGGAATTCATGGTCAAGTAGAAAAATGTATCACTTGACGAAAGCTGTTCTCTGCAGGATCACATGACATGTCACTGAATATTGGCGCTATTATTTCTTTGAACTTTGAGATGGAAACCAATGCCATCGGAGAGGGTTCTGAAAGAATTACTGAGAGAGTTATTGAGGTGTATTAAACTAAATTGACTCATGTAATATCTGGCCTGACAATATTCTGGCCTTTAGGAATGTGGTGTTTTCTGCTCTGGTAGTATGACATTGGGGCCCCTTTGATTTACCATCATGACGAGAAGCTGCAGAAACTCCATAGGACGAGGAGAGGAGACCGTATATGGGTGTTTTTCTGGAACAGTTTGTACTTCATGGCGTAACCATGTAGTGAGCTCATTTTGGGGGAAGAGTCCAGTGTTTGAGTTATGGCTCTTTGTGTGTTTTAAGTATAACTATGGGACTGAAGGCTGGGCTCGAGGCTCTTCTCCATTCGGCTGAGAAAGGAGTCCAGACCGTTGCTGTCTGTATTGACTCTGTTCTTGTGATTAAACATTTTCTAAAATCTCAGAGCAAGTGTCAGCAAGTTCTTCTACGAACCACCTCAACACCTTCAATAAACCACATTATCACTCACGTTTACGTGGATATTACACTAAGTTGGATATTAAGTTAGAAAACTCTGTTAAAAACTCTGAATAGGGACCAGGAGGTCGGTAGACAATGAACATAACTCCTTTTTGGTTTCTCATATTTGGACACGTGATTAATAACATGAGGCTTTCAAATGAGCAAAATGCATTTAATTTGCGTTAATTTTAGGACTCACAAGTAGGCTTGAGTGTGAGATCACTGCCACAATACCACCTCGGCCTGTGCTCTAGGCGGTCTTAAAGTTAACATGGGTGGGTGGGGTGGACTCATTTAGTCTTACATAATCATTTTGAAGTCCTTTTGAAGCCAAGTTTCAGTTAGAGCAAAAAGATCTATGTTGTATTCACTAATTCATTAATTAACTAAAAGCAATTTGGAGGAAATTGAACAAATGTTTAGCAGTCCACATTTAATATGCTTATTCATCTGTTTATTTGTATCACTTGTGAGTGTTATTTTCCATCCATCTTCTTCCGCTTTATCAGGGGCCAGGTCGCGGGGGCAGCAGTCTAAGCAGGGACTCCCAGACTTCCTACTCCCCAAACACTTCTTCCAGCTCCTCTGGGGGGGGTCATGAGAAGTTCCCAGGCCACCAGAGAGACAAAGTGCCTCCAGCGTGTCCTGGGTCTTCTACGGGAACTCTTCCCGGTGGGACATGCCCGAAACACCTCCCCAGGGAGGCGCCCAGGAGGCATCTGGAACAGATGCCCGAGATACCTCAGCTGGCTCCTCTCAACGTGACCATAGGTGAGGGTAGGGACGTAGGTTGACCAGTAAATCGAGAGCTTTGCCTTTCGACTCAGCTCCTTCTTCACCACAACTGTCCGATATGCACTGATCCGCCTGTCAATCTCACGTCCCATCCTTCCCTCCCTCGTGAACAAGACCCAGAGATAATTGAACTTCTCCACTTGGGGCAAGGACTCAATACCCACCTGGAGAAGGTAAGCCACCTTTTTCCGGTTGAAAACCATGGCCTCGGATTTGGAGGTGCTGATTCTAATCCCATCTGCTTCACACTCGGCTGCAAACCTTCCCAATGCTTGTTGCAAGGTTTGATGGAGCCATCAGGAAAACATCGTCTGCAAACAGCAGAGATGAGACCCTGTGGTCCCCAAACTGGACACCCTCCGACCCCTAACTGCACCTAGAAATTCTGTCCTTAAAAACTATGAACAGAACCGATGACAAAGGGCCTGGCGGAGTCCAACATGCACTGGGAACAGGTCTGACTTAATGCCAATGCGAACACAGCTCCTGATCCCGTCATACAGGGACCGGACAGCCCAAAGCAAAGGGCCCTGGGCCTCATACTCCCAGAGGACCCCCCAAAGGACAACCCAAGGGACACTGTCGATAGCCTTCTCCAGATCAACAAAGCACATGCGGACTGGTTGGGCAAACTCCCATGAACCCTCGAGCCCCCGATGGAGATTATAGAGCTGGTCCAGTGTTCCATGACCCGGACGAAAACCACACTGTTCCCCCTGAATCCGAGGTTCGACTATCGGTCGGATTCTTCTCTTCAGTACCCTGGAATAGACCTTACCGGGGAGGCTGAGGAGTGTGATCCCTCTGTAGTTGGAACACACCCATCGGTCCCCATTCTTGAACAGAACGACCATCACCCCGGTCTGCCAGTCCAGACGCACTGTCCTCAACCGACTGCGATGTTGCAGAGACGTGTCAGCCAAGACAGTCCTACAGATTTTAGGTACTCAGGGCGGATCTCATCCACCCCCGGAGCCCTGCCACTGAGGAGTTTGCCAACAACTGTCCCTGGTTCCTCTTCAGAAGACGTGACAGTGGGATTAAGTAGGTCCTCAAAGTATTCCTTCCACTGTCCCGACGACATCCCCAGTCGAGGTCAGCAGGTCTCCATCCGCACCGTAAACCGTTCCTCACGCCTCAACGGTTTGCCAGTCGCATAGGAAGACCATTTTGTTTGCCAGGCAAAAACCCGGGGCTGGGAGGAGTTTAGGGAGGCCATGGGTCGGCCCCAAAGGAATTCTGGCAAACCATACATATGTGACCGACCGTGGAAAACATCACAAAACATCACAACGTGGAAACATGTCACCCCGGAGACATTGAGGGTTATTCACAGATTCTGAAAGTGTGAATTCAAAGCTTTCCAATGATGTCTCACTCATGCACATCTGATAATATTTGAGTAAGTTGTGGTCATTTGAATGTATACAACTCTGAATTCCTCTTACTGAGAAAACTGCCTCTAAAGATTCTCACCTGAGTGAGCCCAGAGTCACAGGGGGGCTCATTTGCATCTCATTGGGATAAGCCCTCCTCCCTGTCACACTGACTGTCACACTGACAGACTTGAATCAGAATTAGAAGTTACTATATTAAAATGGAAATACTTGGATTTACAAAAGGCCCCGAATAGCATCAATGAATCAGAATAGGGTTTATTGCCATTTGTCGATAAACAGAATTCACAGGGGATTCAGTACATAATAAAAATGTATTAATCCAAGAATGTGAAAGTTATTTTCACGTTAACAAATCACATCTCTATCATCCAGAAGTCGGAGTTGAATTAAATATTTACTTTTGATTCAGCACCATAAAACACACACATAAAGCACAACCCACAAGTAGCGTGTGTCAATATGCCACTGGGCTAGATCAGAAGGTAGGTTTGACTCAGGGAGGTGCGTGTAAGCAATAATACAAACTAGTGAATCAAAGTGTGGCTGTGCCTTATATATTTACAGTGAAGGTATATATATACACAATTAATCCAATATTTACAAAATGTACTATCTGCAGATGTTCAATGGTTTCATATACTGAAATACTGAAAGGTTCACAATCTATGGTTGTATAAATTGCAATCAAAGTTCAACACGAGATTCAGCATAAAACATCCAGTGTAGGAAGTGCACCCACATATTAAATAACATTTGCACATCTCAATGAAATAGCAATAAAGTGTCCATGAAAGAGCAAGCAACAGAGTTTTTGTATTGTCCAAAAGATAGCGCTGTGACTGATTTGAGAGTGGTGTCTTTTGGGTGGGATCGGACGGCTGAATCAGCCCCTACCATACCGCAGGCGACTCATGTTGAAGGATTTGTAGGTTTGTAAAGTTCAGTGAATCAGTTCGTGTTCCGGGTCCAGGCTGGTCTCAGCTCGCCATCAATTCAATCTTTTGTTCTGGTACCCCACTGGGCACACCTGGCTTGCGGTCAATAGACAGGACCATCAGTGAAATACCCAAACATTAGCTAGCTTCTATGTCATTTAGTTCATCTCTTTAAATTAACAAATAATGCAGTAAATACTTCAGTACATTCATCAATTCAATTGTATAAATACATTATATAAATACCTTTCGTTAAGATAAATAACCGGTTGGTACGGAGCTAACATGTTGATAGCAAGTTTAGCTTCCAACTTAGCCCCACAGCCCGGAGCTAAACGCAGGTTTTGCCACAAAAAATAACGTAATGCATCATAAAACAGACATAAAGCACAACCCACACAGCCTACGGGTCAAGAAATACTACATAAGTATATAATTTGTACAGACAAAACGCAGAAAAATAACCCGATTCAGTGCACCGGAGCAGCATGTTAGCTTAGCATTGCTCCGTGTCTGCTCCAGTGCGGGAGGCGAGACCGCCTAAAAACACAGCGTTAAAGCAATTAGAGTAAAAGTACCTCAGTTCCGTTGCAATGTAGTCCAGTTAATCATCTCTGGAGAAAGTCTGGAGAGTAAATAATGTCTCTGAGAGGAGAAAACAAGGTATCTCCCCCAACCGCATGTGAAGAACACACGGAGGCACGTAGCTGTAGCCATGCGGTTAGCAGCTGATTGGTGGAAATATGTAAACAGTACGTGGCTGAAAAAAGGGTAACGCCCCCCGCGCGGCACACGAAAACTACCCATTTTAAACAGCTTAATGTGTACTTTTAAGGTAATGAATACTGATATCTGAAGCACGGAGGGGCTCCTTTATAACTTGAACTTTCACATAATGCAAAAAAAAACGAAAATCACAAATTTGGGGGGGAAAAAACTAAAACACTGTTTTTCTCAGTTTCACCGAGGCCGACATATACCGGCATTTACGGTGACTTGGCACATATATATATAGATATATATATAGACAAATTCACACATATGTAGGCGGAGTAATATATATATATGTATAGCATTGACAGCTATCCCTACGGCAACCATCACTGAAACCAATCAGCTGATATACAACTCAGCAGCAGTGATCCTTGAGATACTCGGCTATCGTAAGAGCAACCATGAGATGAAATACCCACCATGGAAAAGAAGGTTGGAGGCTAAAATCAAGACAGCTCGGAGAGAGGTGAGCCAACTGTCTGAGGCCCAGAGAGGTGCAATGCGAAAGTAAGTACCCAAGAGGTACAACCAGATGCACATACCTAAAGCACTCAAAACTGCCAAACAAAGGCTCCAAACCTTAGCCAGCCGCCTAAAGAGATACATGAGAAAGAATGAAGCCAGGAGAATAAAAAAAGGTTGTTCTCATCTCAACCGGCGAAAGTGTACGCTCAATGGCAGGGTAATAACAGCAGAGCAGAGCCACTAAGGCTGGAAACTGAACAATACTGGAAAGGCATATGGGAAAGGGAGGCATCCCACAACCGAGATGCACAGTGGCTGATAGCTCTGAGAGACCATCACTACGGCAGACGTACAGGAAAGAGTCTCAGGTATGAAAAACTGGACAGCACCGGGCTCTGACATGATACATGCTTACTGGCTCAAAAAACTCACCTCACTCCACGAGAGCCTAGCAGCCCAAATGAACACACTGCTAAGGGACGAAACTCACCCTGAATGGCTAACCGAAGGGCGTACGATCCTGATCCAGAAGGATCCGTCAAAGGGTACAGTCCCTTCCAACTATCGACCAGTAACCTGTCTCTCCACAACATGGAAGCCCCTGTTGGGCATAATGGCGGCTAAGATAAGTGGGCACATTGATCAATACTTGAGCACTGCTCAGAATGGCATCAGCAAAAATACCAGAGGTGCGAAACACCAGCTCCTGGTAGACAAAACAGTTGCACAGGACTGTAGAACCCGACACACCAACCTGAGCACTGCCTGGATTGATTACAAGAAAGCATACGACTCAATGCCATATACTTGGATCATTGAATGCTTCGAGTTGTACAACATCAATGGGGCTCTAAGAGCCTTCATAGGGAACTCGAAGTTGTGGAAAACCACCCTTGAGGCCAACGGCAAGTGTCCGTCAAATGTGGCATATACCAAGGTGATGCGCTGTCTCCACTGCTGTTTTGCATAGGTCTGAACCCCCTCAGCCAAATAATCAACAAGACTGGCTATGGATACCGACTCAGGAATGGGGCTACCACCAGTGACCTCCTCTACATGGATGACATTAAGCTGTATGCTAAGAGCGAGCGGGACATGCTCTTGACCATGCATGGAGGGTTCCATCCCAAATCCAGCACCCTGAGACTGTACACTAGCCGTAAGGAGGGAGGCTGGGGACTAGTGAGTGTGAGAGCCACAATCCAGGACAAAATGTCCAAGATCCATAAGTATATCAAGGACAAGGCTCCTACAGATGGCGTGCTCAGTGAATGTCTCAGACAATGGGGAATAGAGGATGATGAGGTGCTGGAGGGCCCATCATGTGAGGACAAGCCCCTACATGGGATGTATGACCGGAACATAACTGAAGTGGCTGAAATCACGTAATCCTACCAACGTTTAGAAAGAGCCGGTCTGAAGGACAGCACAGAGGCCCTGATCATGGCAGCACAGGAGCAGGACCTGAACACCAGATCAATAGAGGCCCAGATCTACCACACCAGACAAGACCCAAGGTGTAGGCTGTGCAATGGGGGCCCTGAGACAATCCCGCACATAACTGCAGGGTGCAAGATGCTGGCAGGGACAGCATACTTGGAGCGCCATAACCAGGTGGCTAGCATAGTGTTCAAAAACATCTGAGCAGAGTACGGGCTGGAGACCCCAAGGACAAAGTGGGAAACACCTCCAAAGGTCGTGAAGAACGACCCAGCCAAGGTCCTCTGGGACTTCCAGATACAGACAGTGGTTGTTGACAAGGGTCAGAGGAAAGCCATGGTGGTGGACATTGCAGTACTACGGGATGGTAACATCCGTAATAAGGAACATGAGAAACTAGAAAAATACCAAGGCCTCAGAGAGGAGCTGGAGAAGGCCTGGAGCGTGAAGGTATCGGTGGTGCCCATAGTGATCGGAGCACTTGGGGCAGTGACCCTCAAACTGGAAGAATGGCTTGAGCAGATCCCAGGAAAGACATCGGACATCTAGGTCCAGAAAAGTGCAGTGCTAGGAACAGCAAAGATACAGCACAGAACCCTCAAGCTCCACAACATACATTACATACATTACATACATAATATATATACATATATGTGTCGTGGCTACGACCAATTTATGGGTTAAATCAATAGTTATTTACTTTATTAGTTTCTAACAACGCCACCCTGGATTGGTGCCAGGGACACATACACAGGTAAAGGCAAGCACAGATCGTAGATTGAGTAGACCAGGAGACTCAGATATATGAAAAGCTTACATTTTATTACATTTAAGTTCAGGATGAATAAAACATTTGGATCTTCATTACTAAAATTCAGTAGACTACCTTCTCATCCTCACCTCACTCACCTCATTAAAGTAAAACAGCAGCCCAGATTGTCCCCTAGGGCACTTAGCCCAATTACCCTACCAGAGGTTGCGCTGGTCCATGTAGTAAGCTGGGCCCTGGTACAGTCCCACAGTCCTACCAGACCCGACACTTAGAAACTCCAAACTGTAGTATGTTACAGTCTGGACACTTGGAGGGAAGTTTGGAGTTTTGGGTCGAAGAGGAGACCCGCGGAGTTACCAATCCTAGAATGTACAATATTTTGGAAAATTAACCCTAATATGAATGTCCAGAACCGTGCGCAACAAGTGAGGGAGAGAGTAAGAGCGATACATACCGATGCTCAAATCTGCTTTTTGACCATTTACCATTCACAAAAGAATCTCAAATACCTCAAAAATTGACAGTTTTTGTGTGGATGTGGATTTGATTGGGGCAAACTCCACAGAGCTCGGCGGCAGGCACACACCTGGCGAGTCATCTACCCGTCTACCCATATGAAATTGTCACACACCCGAATCACCCGGTGTTTCGTTTTGACATGCTCAAACTTCCATGTGTACGTACAGTGCCCACATCATGTGAAATAAAACATACGCTGGTTTCAAGAGCATTAAGCCATGGTCATTGAACCTTGTTCAAATGTTCAATGACAGGGCAATTTTGTCAGAGAATCCAAGTTTTCACTAAAGATCCACGACCCTGCGTCTCTGCTGCAGTGACTCTCTGTGTGTCAATCAAATCAACTCATTATCACCTCATTCAGAACTCCTCATTGTCCTCACATGGGGAAATGGAGCGGTGGTGGAAGTTTGATGTGAGGTGTACTTGTCTGCGCCGATTTCTGCTCCAGGTGTGATCCGTGAGGAGGAAATGACCTGCTGTAGTGCTTAAGGAGGGTTTTATAAATGTATCCATGATGTGAAATTTGGGGTTGTTCCACACATACTATTTTAGTCAGCGTTCCATGTACTGTTTTATAAATGAGATCCCAGGTAACATCTGTTCAATTTAGAATTGTTTATTACAATAACCTCAAAGAAAAGAAAAGAAAAATACATTGAGCCAATCAAATGTCATTGGCAAAGTGCTCATTTTGTCTGCTTTCAATGTAAATGGGGCAAGTGATATGGTATGTAGGGCTGATATTGGTCACAGGTTTTACATCAGTTCTATGATATTCCTAAACATGTTATTACTTGTAAATTTAACTTCTAGTACAATAAAAATAATAAACAATGTTGATATATATGTATTGTTAGTGCTTTCTCCAGCATTTAATCATTTAATAACAGCATAGAATCCTTTTGTTATGTAGAATATTTATGTCAGCCTGCTGTGCGAGTCTGCTGTACGGGGCCAGTGTGGGCAGGTCCTGTCAGGTGAGTCTTCTGTACGATGCCAATGTGGGCGGGGCCTGGCTCCGCTCCTCCTTCACTCTGTTTGGCTCTGAGCTCTGGGCTGGTGAATTGAATAGCCGGTCGTCATCTGCTGCTGTGCATATAACACACATTAAATTAGGTTCAGAAATAGCAGGAGAGATCCAAGTTTTGCTTTACTATTTTTTGTAACCAAAACTTATTCAGCAGGCTATTGCGTTCACATTCTAGAATTTGATGTGATAATCTCAGGTGGGGGTAAGGGCCAATTTACCTCTATGTTATGTTTCAAGAATCCTTTCAACAATTGCGTCTTTGGAGTTGAGTAATGGCACCATTACCAATCAATCACTTTTTTATTTATACTGACAGAGAAGACATTGCACTTTGAGCCTGTTTTGGTTCATGTGGACAGGCCCTGTAATTACAGAGACATGAATCATAAAATAGATCAACAAATCTGCAATCTGACAAAGTTCTGACCTGCTCAAACTCAATTTTAAAGGACAAATATGCATTACTTCTGTTAGAGAGATAACTTACAACATGGTGGACTGTAAGGTGCTGGTTCAGGTGTATAGCTGACACTGCTCTAGCCCCGATGGATATTTGGATAGGTGAAAACAATGAGGAAACACGGGGATGGGGTCAGGAGCTTTATTGAACCTCACACTTTATTGAACCTCTGGCGGGCTCTTCTTCTTCTTTGGTGGTGTTTTATGACGGTAGGTATCCACATTACCGCCATTCTTTAGAATTTATTCTTTAGACAGCCGCAGTTGAACGTGGACAGGAGATCAGCGATTGTAGTGTCTTCTTCCTCCTCCTCTTCTTTTTTATTTTCAGATACAAAACAGTAACAAAACTTGACAACAAGAATAAACAAAACAAAAAAATGCAAAAGACAGACCACACAGACATTAGACATTTGACAATTAGAGGGACAAACTGTCTATAAACTTCAGAGCTGGGTGATTGTGTGTGTGTGTGTGTGTGTGTGCATGTATACATGTGTGCGTATATGTGTGTGTGTGTGTGTGTGTGTGCGTACATGTGTGTGTGTGTGTGTGTGTGTGTACATGTGTGTGTACATGTGTGCGTGTGTACATGTGTGCGTGTGTGCGCGTTTGCATCTACATGTTTGGGTGTATGCATAGATGTAGCCGTGTTTGCATGTGTGTATGTTTGTTTGAAAAAAAGTTTAAAAAAATATATATATATATTATTACCATTCTCACCATGCTACCATATGCAGAAGTCCCGCCTGCAATAATGTTTGTTCTATTTCTAGCCATATAATATCAGATTGGGTGGGGTCAGTCCATTTGTAAATGTATTGCAGTTGGTTAGCCAATGAGTAATATTGAAAATGTTGTGCTTCTAGTCCTCCTTGAGCTTTGTTTTTCTGTAGAGTACTAAGTTTAATCCTTGGTGTTTTATTTTTCCAATAGAAGTGAATGATAATGGAATCTATAGATTTAAACCAGGTGAGTACGGGGTGGGTTGGGATCATGTTTATTTTTGGTAAAATTGTCATTTTTATTGCCGCTATCCTGCCAATTATGGAGAGGGGAAGGTTGAGCCATCGAAGTAAGTCTTCTTCTATTGTCTTTAGCAGTGGTGTGAAGTTGAGTGTTATCAACTCTGACAGCCTGGAGGAAATCTTGATACCTAGGTAAGTGACATGATCACGGCATATAGGAATGGGTGATTGGTGGGATGCCACATCTCAGTTTTTATGTAGTGGGTGATTTATTCCAATTAATTGCATAATCTGAAATTTTGGAAAAAGACTGAATTGTTTTGATCATTTCTTGAACAGATGTATGAAGTTCTTGTATAAATAGGAGAATATCGTCTGCATATAGTGAGATTTTATGGGCTTGTGCTGTTTCAATACCTTTGATGGGTTTAGGCAGATAGCTGCTGCTAGGGGATCAATAAAAATTGTGAATAGAGACGGAGAGAGTGGACATCCTTGCCTTGTCCCCCTGTCTAGTTTGAAGCGTTGTGATGTTAGTCCATTGGTTGTGACTGTGGCAGATGGTGATGTATAGAATCTTGATCCAGTTAATAAATGACTCTCCAAAGCCAAATCTTTGTAGTGTGGTGAATAGAAATTTCCAGTTTGTTTTATTATCTTCCTCTTCTTCTTTGGTGGCATTGCATGCCAGTTAGACTTTGTTCTTTAGACGTTATTCTTTAGACTTCAGTGACAGTGTCCTTCTTCTTCTTCTTCTTCTTTAGTGGTGTCCCATGGCGGCCGGCATCCACCGCCATTCTTTAGGCTGTATTCTTTAGACTTCCACCAGCACATGCCTGCAAATAAGGAATTTCTTTACCCTGATTCTCCAAATGGGGAATTCCTTTACTCTGACTCCTATGTAGTATGTTTTCTACTTCTGCCCACTCCAGGCCTCCTTGTTCCAAGGTATCTTCCTGCAGCTTTAGCAGTTCAGTTATTAACATCTACCATGAAGAGGAAAAAATCCTTCCTTTTCATAACCAAAATAGCTTAAGCACTCTCGGAAGCTTCACCCTTGGAGGCCTCGCACTTGGAAAATTCACCCTTGGGAGCTCCACACTGGCTATGAGCAACGCTGGCTTCTCAGAATCAGAATTCGGTCGAACCCAGGTTAAGAACCACTGAGTTAAAGTAACTTAAGTGTATATTATACGCACAAGAAGAGGCTAGGGCAATGATTAAACAGTGCAGCATATGGAGAAGTAATGACAGGTAAAGTGATTTCAGAGAGGATTGCTCTAGAGATGTTTGACATTATATTACAGCATTGCACATGTTTACAAGAGTGGTATTACATTCTCGGGGCTAACAGTTTTAGCAGTGTTCATTGTAGTGTTGCGTCTGACAGCAGCAAGGAGGAAAGACCTACGAAACACGAGAGTGGATGAGTCGGTCATGAAAGCTGCTCTCCAAAGCTGACAGGGTGTCCTGCAGGGGGTGAGGTGAGAGCATTGTTTATTCTAATACAGGATTTTTTTGTTTGTTTTTGTTTTTAATTCACAAGCTAAAGTTAACCAGAATGCATGAAATTTAAAGTGATGGTAAAAGAAATTCTGGGAGAAATAGCTTTCACCCCTGCCTGGCCACCCCAGTAAAGCAATAGATAATAGCACGCATTTTCTTAATGTGCACAAAGTGTGTGAGAGTACAGGCACACAAGAGGTAAACATGACAACTGGGATAGTTCGCACTTCAGAGTTGAATTGTGGAAGCAGTAAATTAAAACAGCAGTGTAAAACCACTACTGTTTAGTATTTTATGATCTGCTGAATGGGCCAAAAACAAATGAGAAGAGTGCTCGAACGTTGTTTATTGATTTAGAATCAGTTTAACGGTTAAGGAATTCCTTTCCATTGTATCCTGTTAGCGCTTGCTGCTAAGGAACAAGCAGATAATCTTTATGAATTGCGCAATATTTGACAAATAGTCACTTATTGATAACAGGTATGGCGGGATTCAGCTTTAAAACTGTAGTTCATGTAATTGTCAACTTTTCTCACCAACCTATGATAAATATTTACCCACCAAACTCATAATTAGAAAAACACTAAGCCTGTCATATGCACTCAGTAATATCTGGTTGAAATTTTAGCCAGCCCCGGAGCCTCACTTACCTCTCCAGGTCCACACAAGCTCTGTGTTCCCAGGGTCGCACTGTGGAACCAGGCTCTCCTGCAAAAGACATATCGAATTAAGTTCACATCTCGTTTTCCTCCTCAATCTCCTTCTCATCCTTTCCACAATCTTGCTAGAGCTCTTAAAGGCGTAATGGACAATTTTTTGCCGATTTGAGAACTCAAGCGGAAGTGCGCATGCGCACTCCCCCCGTGCGGACGAAGAGAAAAGCCTCGCGGCCACACATCGACAAATCGCATCTCTCGTCTCTCGTTTCCGTTTCTTCTGAGCCAGCTCGAACTGTCTTTCTCCGTCTTAATTTTGTCCTGTACACTGAGGGAACTATATTATGATAGATCCATTCGCTTAGACACAGGGAAACGTGCTGGGGACGAGCCGACGAGGCTGCAGCTGTGCAATAGGTGCGTTCTATGATTGAAACGTGGCAGGACTAATTGGCAGTCCAAGCCACGAGGAAATGAGACTCAGATTTGGGCCAAAAAATCGTCCATTCCACCTTTAACTGAGGAGGAGCTACACACCATGGCAAGATGATTGGACAAGAGAGAACAGACTCCGGTACATAGCAGAAAATATTTTTTCACCTATTGCTGACTTGATCATGTGATAAACTGCTGTATTTCAGTAATGGTAGCTTGTATGCAGGGGTGAAATTCTGAGTTTGCTGTAGGGGGGGCGGTGAATGCCAAAAAACACTCACACAACAATTTTAGGGGCAGTGATTCATTAATTATTATTATTATTATTATTATCAGTAATAACAACAATAATTAAAGCAGCGTGCAGTGATAAAGGCCCTCACCCCACTTACGACCGCGGGGTACAAGCCTTCACCACAAAAGGAGGTACCAACTTCATACTATTTCATTCAACATTTTCACCACAGCATGTTCGAGATAGTTATGTCCCCATTGGCTTTTATGTTCAGTGTGATGTCGAGAATAAATTTCAACTGTTTATGTCATAGTACATTTCTTCATCTGATTCAAAATACTTGTAAACCAAGACGCATATAAATCTATGGCAATATTTGCCAGATTGCCACGGTAACATGCTTGCAGCTAGAGGTTTGCCGTCATTGGTCTTTTTTGTTTAGAATGACAAGAAATTAAGATAAGTAAGATAAATTATCCTATCTTTAGTTCAGGAGCAGGACCACACCCCTTTCTTTTCTTTTGCCCGTAGGTTTTATTGGACAGGACTGATGAGAATGAAATGGACTTAACCACTCGACCACTGGGCATTACTGGACCACACCCGTTTCACGCCCTTTCCTGTGGCTACACTATTTAGGCATCCAGGTCACACACATCAGCGTTCGTGACTTATTTTATTTATTTATTTTATTGAAAGAAAAACACAGATCAATCAAAACTTGTGTGTAAATAAAGATATAGTCCAGTAACATTGTCAACAACAGCGACGGCAGGGAGAAGAAAAAGAAAAAGAGAGGAAGAAGAAGAAAAAAAAAAAAGAAAAGAAAAAAAGTGCGGAGTGGGCGGTACCAGAGAAAATACTAAGTCTGTATTGTTTGAGATTACGGTTTATAGAATGATGCATCCAGATGAAAATAAAATACAAGGTTAAAGCACACCTGATCCATAATGTGAGTCCCATTTCGTCCAGTTTATGTCAAATTTGTTCATTTCCAAGTTCAGTCCATATGTGATTTTTTTCTATTTTCCATATGTCCATTATGATTTCGGTCCAGTCCTTTATTGTTGGTGCAGTTTGTGTCATCCATTTTTTTCCCGGCCGCCAAAAGTATCCTCCAGAGAAATCCATTCCCATTGTCTATAACAGGGGTTCTGAGACCCAAATACATGGATCTAAAGTATGATGGGATTGTAGTGTATTGTAGTGTAAGATAGTGCCTTTTTATTTTTTGTCCAATAAGTCTGTACAACAGGGCAGTCCCAAAATAAATGATAATGATGTGCCTCCTGGCAAAAACAATTCCTCCAACATTCAGCCCCTCCCTGTGAGGAATGAGAACTTTGACAAGGTGTTATAAAGAAACAGGTCACATTCTTCCAACAGAACATTTAATTTTTAATGTATTTGGTAGATTGGTTGTCCAGGTTGTTAATGCATTTATATACTTTAGATATGATTCCCCTTTAGAGTTCCGATTTGTATGCCTTGATAAAGAGTTCAGTCAGGGGGTTATAATTATCATTGGTTTGTTTTATTTCCTGGTTGTAACAACTTCGTATTTGTAGATATCTATAAAAGTCTTGTTTCTCCAAGCCAAATGTGTTTTTCAGTATATCAAAGCTTTTCATCTGATTGTCTTTCACAATCTGGTAAAAAACTGAAATGCCTTTTGTTATCCAGGTCTTAAATCTCAAGTCTGTGCCATTTGGCTTAAAACCTTGGTCATAAGCCAACCAGCCCAAGACTTTAATATCTTTGTTTAATTTATATGTTTTGAGTAGCTTTTTCCAGGTCATAAGCACAGATTTTACCCATGGATTCTCAATTTCCTCCAAGTGATTGAGCCGATTTGCATCTGCCAGTAAGGCCTGCACAGGGACCCCTGGCACGACATCATGCTCAATACTTTTCCATTGTGCCTCATATTCCGGGTCACACCAGCACAGCAGTGCCCTGATTTGAGCTGAAATATGGTAGTTTTTCAGACAGGGTCGGCCCCAACCCCCTTTTTCTTTTGGTAATTGTAGTCCTAAATCGGATACAGGGTTTTTTACTCTGCCATATAAATCTTGAGATTGTTTTATTCCATTCATTGAACAGCTGGTTGGGGACGGAAATTGGAAGAGTCTGGAATAAATAGGTAAATCTGGGCAGAACATAAATTTTTATAGTTTCGATTCTTTGACTTAGACTTAAGTGCGGGATAAGGTTCCATTTTTCTAGGTCATTCTTTATGGAGGAAAAGAGGGGGATATAGTTTTTATGGAGAACCACTCCTAGATATTTGAGGGAGTCCGTTTGCCATTTGAATGGGTAGGTCTTTCAAATGTCGAAGGGGGTTGCCACTAAGATAGGATTTCAGTTTTTTGTATGTTCAGTTTGTATCCGGACATTGGGCCAATTTTGTCAAGAAAGTTTATGACTTCAGGTATTGATTTATCTGGCTTGGTCAGATACAGCAAGACATCATCTGCGTAACAGGCAATTTTATGTTCCTTTCCATAAATTGTAACACCATAGATTGTTTCCGATTGTCTGATATATTGGCCAGTGGTTCCAGGTACAGGGCGAACAAGAGGCGAACAACCCTGCTTCTTTCCAAAGTCAAAGGGTCGGTCAAGTAGCCGTTGACTTTGATTCTTGAGGTTGGACTATCATAAAGAGCCCCAATATTTTTTATTAGTAGATCATCTATTTGGAATTTGCGCAACACCTCAAATAAATAGGGCCAGCTAACAGAGTCAAAGGCTTTCTCGGCATCCAAACTTATTATTACTGCCTTGTTTTGTTGTGTTTATATGTGGTTCATTATATGTAACGTTCGTCTTATGTTGTCTTGTGTTTGTCGTTTGTTTATGAATCCTGTCTGGTCATTTTGAATTAATTTGGGGAGTACTTCCATTCAGTAGTTCCATTCTTTTGGACATGATCGAGGTATATAAACGATGGTCCACATTCAAAATTGAGATTGGTCTATATGAGGCAGGGTCCAGTCGGTCCTTCCCCTCTTTAGGTATAAGGGATATGATTGCTTCCTTCCAGCTCGATGGGATCTGGGCTTTTTTAAGAGCTCAGTTAAAAGTTGATAAGAGCAGAGGGGTAAGTGTATCTGAGGTGAACCCATCATTCCCTGGGGATTTATTGTTTTTCTGTCTTTTAATTGCCTTTTCAATTTCAACAACAGTTATTTCAGCACCTATTTTTTTGTTTTGCTCTTCCATCATAGCTTCTGTTTTTTGTAGAAGGTTTCAAATGATGATTGTATTGGATCTTGTTTAGTTAAGATCTCATTGTTCTGGCTGTCTCATATTTTGAAGATTGTTCTCTCTGCCTGTTGTTTTCTAAGCTTCTATGATAATAATTTAGAGAATTTTGAACCGCTTTCATAATATCTTTGTCTAATGAACAGCATTTTTAAAATTATTTCTTGTGAGGCAAGTTCATTAATTTCTCTTATTTTTTTAATTTCCTGTAGGATTTGGGGGTTCTTGTTTACTGCGTGTTCAGTTTCCAAACCTTTTAATTTTTTCTGTCAATCGTTTTGTTTTTCTTGCTTTTGTTTCTTTTTAGCTGAGGCAAAAGCAATTGCTTTGCCCCTCAAAACAGCCTTGGCTGCGTCCCAAATGATGGGTGGGGAAACTTCGCCATAATCGTTTTCCTCTACATAAGTCTCAATGTCTTTAGACATTTTTTTTTTAAACTGAGGATCATTGAATAGACTAGTATTGAGTTTCCAGAGTGTGTTTTCCCATTTATGTTCCAGCTCTATTGTGAATTAGATGGGGGAATGGTCACTTGAATCTATTGTACCAATGTCCGCCTCTGTGATTTGTGACCTGTCTTTGTTAAAAATGAAAAAATAGTCTATTCTAGTATATTTATTATGTGGGTTAGAGAAGCGTGTATATTGGCATACGTTAGGATTCATCTCTCTACAGATGTCAATTAGCCCAATATTATTTATTAATTTACGAAATTGATTATTTATCGATCTACCACGTGACTTATTTTCAAAAATAAGAGAATTTAATCTAATATTTAGATGCATATTCTAAACTGACTTAATTGTATGGTTGAGTCAGCAAGATGATCTCGGAGTGTCACCATCAGCCTCCCCGTGATTTCCGCCTCTGCATCAGCCCCCCGTGATTTCTGCCTCTGCTTGTATGTTAAACCAAAATAAACAAAGCCAGCAAAACAAAGCTAAAACAAGTTAGCAACAGCCATTTGCTGTTATCGACATATAGCACTCGCGGGACGAACCAAAATGTTATACTTAAAGAGCATAATGCAGAAAAAGCAGATGATACAACAGAAGTACTTTCCTGTTTACTCTAGCTTTAGCCACACAGTGCCAACATGTTTTTTTAATTGCAGTGATCAGCCTTATTTTTAGTAAGTATAATTCCTGTACAATTATTATTTTATTTATTAGTTTTATTAGGCTATGAAAACAGTTGTTTGGGTGATGTAATTCTGCCTTTGGACCTGCATATGGGCCCCGAGCACTGCTATAAAAAAAAAAAAAAACATTCCATAGTGCTTTAAGTGAACTGGTCTGGGAGTCAAGGGCGTGTTGTGGCTTTCGTTAAAAAAAGAAAAGAAAAAAAGAGCAAAGAACACTCATGGGCGGGACATTTTAGTCGGACTCAAATTTTAATTACTCTACCCTTATGCTAACTTATTTGACTCAGACTTGCACCTACAAACCTGACTTTGATTTGAACCAGTCCTAAGTGACTAACTCTGAATCAAACAATATAGACTTGAGAGTGACAGAATAAATTAACTGATATCCACAAGCTTAAAATCATTGCACAATGCAATTTATATAGCTGGCCATCAGACTTTTGGAATGACTGTTCATGAAAATTGTACTGCAAAAAGCCTTAGGGGTCGTACCAGTCCAGTAGTGGCATCATAGCAGCCGCAGAAGGGCAGACTGCGACAGGACACAAAGATGATGGCGGAAGAGAGCAGCAGGCCCAGCACACAGCACAGGAAGATGGTGGCATTAGCTCCTTTGACCATGCGGTGCAGCACAAACGTCTGATGGAGCACACAAGGAAGCAAGCAGTTCAGTGTATATGGGAGAACCATTTTCAGACAGGAAATGATGTGTGATAATTGTGTACAGGGACAAATTTGCAAAGTTGATAGAAGTTGTGTTTAGTGCATTACTTTTCCCATATTTGTTTGTTACAGCCGTTATTCCAAAATATATTAAATTAATTATTTGCCTCAAAATTCTACAAACAATAACCCATCATGACAACATGAAAGAAGGTTGATAGAATGATTTGCAAATTAAAAAGAAGCATATGTATTCAAGTATTCACAGTGTTTTAAATGACACTCAACATTGAGCTCTGGTACATCCATTTCCACTGATCATGCTTGAGATGCTTCTGCAACTTGATTGGAGTCAGTCTGTAGTATGTTCAGTTGATTGGACATGAATGGAAAGCACACACCTGTCTATATAAAAAGTCCCACAGCTAACAGTGCATGTCGGAGCAAAAACCTAGCCATGAAGACTTTTTCTACCTCAGAGACCGGATTGTATCAAGGCACAGATCTGGGGAAGGGTAAAGGGGACCTAATTGTAAACCAATCTGAGGGAAACCTAATCTGTGGCGCAATTAGAATTTTTGCATCCAAATCACCATAGCCATAGCCTCGAAAAAAGAAACAAAGGGAGGAACAGCTAAAGGATCTTAAAGAAACATTGTATCCGTGATTTGTCCTTTCGGTCATTACCCAAAGTTCATGACCATAGGTAAGAGTAGGAACGTAGATTGACCGGAAAATTGAGAACTTTGTCTTTCGACTCAGCTCCTTTTTCACCACAATAACTGCAGATGCTGCACCGATCCACCCGTCAATCTCACGTTCCATCTTTCCCTCACTCGTGAACAAGATCCCGAGATACTTGAACTCCTCCACTCGGGTTAAGGACTCCCCACCCACCCGGAGAGGGCAAGGCACCTTTTTCCAGTTGAGGACTATGGCCTCTGATTTGGAGGCGCTGATTCTCATCCTAGCTGTTTCCCATTCGGCTGCAAACCGTCCCAGTTGCAGGTTTGGGTTTGATGGAGCCATCAGGAAAACATCGTCTGCAAACAGCAGAGATGGAATCCTGTGGTCCCCAAACCGGTCACCCTCCAACCTGACTGCGCCTAGAAATTCGGTCCATAAAAACAATTAACAGAACCGGTGACAAAGGGCAGCCCTGGCGGAATCCAACATGCCTTGGGAACAGGTCTGACTAACTGCCGGCAATGCGAACACAGCTCCTGCTCCGGTCATACAGCCCTGCGCAAAGGGCCCCGGACTCCATACTCCTGGAGCACCGCCCCAAAAGACATCCCGAGGGACACGGTCAAATGTGTTTTCCAGATCCACAAAGCACATGTGGGCTGGTTGGGCAAACTTCCATGAACCCTCCAGCACTCGATGGGGAGTATAGAGCTGGTCCAGTGTTCCACGACCAGGACGAAAACCACTCTGCTCCTCCTGAATCCGAGGTTCGACTATCGGTCGGAGTTTCCTCTCCAGTACCCTGGAGTCTCCCCACAACCCTGGAGTCTCCCCAGAGAAGTGTCAACCAAGACAGTCCTACAACATCCAGTGACAGTGGGATTAAGGAGGTCCTCAAAATATTCCTTCTACCATAAACGGTGTTGGTGAAGCATTGCTTCCCCCTCTTGAGGTGCCGGACAGTTCGCCAGAATTTCTTTGGGGCCGAAGGATAGCTTTGGTAATGGAGAACTCCTCCCAGCCCTGGGTTTTTGCCTCTGCGACAGCACAAGTGCTGCGATAGGACAGGAAAATTAAAAGATTATAGGAAAAATTAATGACCTGACCTCACAGGAAAATTGTTATGAAAATGCTCTTTACCAAACAAAGCTATTATAAGAGTGGAAATTTTCTAGATTATTATCTTGGAAATTTAGAAAACAGCAAGCTAAAAGAACATTTTAAAATAAATACAGGACTGGCAAAGTAATACAATCTTAAGCAAACAAGACCAAATTCAATCAGCATTTGAATCCTTCTATAATAAACTGTTCTTTAAAATTTCAGGAGATAAAGAGGAGGAAATAAATTATTTTCTGGACACCCTCAATTTGCTCGTTGAGCCTGAATAGCAAAAATAATAAAATAGGAGCGGAAATAACTGTGTTGGAAATACAGGATGCAATCAATAATATTAAAGAACAATAAATCTCCGGGGAGTGATGGGTTAACCTCAGGGTGGTATAAAGCTCTAAAAGACACACTTATCCCTTTACTATTCATTTGTGTAATGCCCAAAATCACAAAAATAAAGGAATATCTTATCTTATCTTATCTCTGAGGGCGACAGTGAAAAACTGTCCTTAGAGCCTCCTTCTTGGCCAGCAAAAACAAAAAAAAACCTCTTTCAACATTGTTTAACTGGGCACTTAAAAAGCATGCCGTGATTGTGTTTGTATTTGTGTTTAGTTGATGTCCGCTTTTCGTTTATTTTTATTAATTATCTCTGGTTTGTTCTGTTTATGATTTTTTTTTTTTTAAGTGATAGTTTTTCCCCCCGTTTTTTAATAAAATCATGTATTGCACGGAAGGTTCTCCTGCTTGAGTCACATGTCCAGGACTGTCTGAAGTTTGCCAATGACCATCTGAATGATCCAGAAGAGTCATGGGAGAAAGTCATCAGGTCAGATAATACCAACATATAACTTTTTGGTATAAATTCCACTCATTGAGTTACATCCCTACTGTGAAGCATGGGTGTGAAAACATCATACTTTAAGGGTGCTTTTCTGTACAGGGACAGTGGCTCCGTAAGAAGCATATCTAGGTTCTGGAGTGGCCCAGCCAGCCTCCAGACCCAAGGGAAGGAGCTGAAACCCAAAACATGGTAGCTCTAGAGAAGATCTGTGTGGAGTGGGCCAAAATCCCTGCTGCAGTGTGTGCAAACCTGATCAAAATTTACAGGAAAAGTTTGACCTTTGTAATTGTGAACAAAGCTTCTGTACTAAAATATTAACTTTGATTTTCTCAGATGTTCAAATACTTATTTGCAGCAATAAGATACAAATAGATATTTTAAAAATCAAAGTGCTATTTCTGGATTGTATTTTACTTTTTAGATTTGGTCTCTCTCTAAAAAATTCAGACCCCTCCATAATTTCTTAGGCGGCGAACTTGCAAAATCGCAGGGTGTTCAAATACTTATTTTTCTCACTGTAGATTTCAAGGCTTCTGATGATGTCATCCAATCGAGGTTAAGGTCCCCTGCTAATACTGACCCAGTTTCCTAAACAAGAGACAGCGGAACTTATTTGGAACTTACAGCGAACTCCGTCATGGAGGGTAGGCCTACTATACATGAAAAATGTACTGGTAGGCCTATAGTGCCAAGTGTCTCTATCCCTTCTTCTGAAGCCCAGGCTGATACATCACAAGGCAATACAAAACTACAAAGCTTCCTGTGAACACCAAACTATATTGCAGTGGCATCCAGTGATTTTTTCATTCAGGCAAGCAGAAAGTCAAGTTGTCACGATACTACAATTTCAAACTCTATTTTGATAGTACGGAAAATACTTTATTCTCTAGATTTAAAATGCTCTTTTGACATGAATAATGGAAGGTGCTATGATGAATTTTAAAAATGAATGAAATTGGCTTACACAAACTGCATGAAATCAGTAAGACACTGCTAGACATACTGCTCACAAACTGTTTCACTAACAAACTGATTTCACTCACAAAAATAGCCAACTCGCCTCATTAATGCATCAATTAACCCTAATTATTGAGTAAATTTGAACGAGTGACATATTACTGCTTTAGTGCAACGGGTAACTACACAAAACAATATTTATGACGAGATATTCACAATAACACCGTACTTTATGACAAGATATTCACAATAACACCGTACTGTTCAGGCAGATGCACTCATAATCATGACTCATTTGCCACAAACGTAACCTTAAAAATATCTATGCGTTACAACAGCCGTGATAAAACTCAACTGTCACTCCCAGATGCAAATCAAACCATGTCTTTCCTGAAGAAAATCGTGTTGTGTCAGATGAACGCTCCTCTGCCATTTCACTTCTCAACACAGAATCTTCCATTTCGCCATACTTGCTCACTATGTCATTAAATGACTGTCTGTATTCATAACTAACTTCCAAATAATTAGAAACACAAACATAGCCTTAGCTCCAAAAAATGACTTGTCGTTAAAGTCACTCGTAAGTTTTCTGCAATGGCGTCTTCACTTGCACAGTTTGGGCGAAGGATAACAATCTGTTGACTTATCTTGTTCTCATACAGGTTTATTCAGCACGGTTAAAGCCTGTGTTGTCCTCAGGCTGCTCTCCGCTCTGGTTCTAAAAGCTCATTAGAGAACGGAGCAAGAACGGGCCTCTGAAGAGGGTCAAAGACTGAGCCGCTCTGGATGGAGGGAAATCAAGCGCCCACAGTACTGCGGCCTGCAGAGGCCACTGAAAACACTGACTTCCAGCCATGCTTCGGCAGCATAACTGAGGGGATATATGGATATATCTCGGAACAAATTGAATATAGCTGTGACACACGGTAATTTAAAATTGTATTGGCCAATCACTGATTGCCTCGATTGCCCTGGTGTAGAATTGATACGATTAAAACCAAACAACAGAATTCAAAGCCGTTTCAAACCATAAACCGTGAAAAAATGTTATGGAAACCTTCCATGAAACCTAAAGGAATATTGGGTAGGTATAAATGCCAAGAGCATTCTATCAAAAAGTGAAAAAAGGAGCACAGATTATTTGGCAGTTTCTGAAACATGGTTAAATAGCACAGTTCAAACAAACGTTATTTCTATCCCTGGCTACAATATCTATAGGAATGACTTCACTCGTGCTGAAGGAGGAGGGATGATGATATGTCAAAAATACCTTGAAGAGTAAACAACTTGCTTTGCCTAACATTGAATGTATAGGAGTGACTATAACCCTATCACCAGAATATTATTGTACTATAAAGTTTTAAAACTGTGTAATGGTAATGAATGTATAATACTGGTTGACAAAACATGCTGGAAACGTTGAAGGAAACCACAAATCACTTCCAAATGTCACCGCTCTCGCTCTCGCTCTCCGCTCTCGCTCTATACAGAGAACACCTGAGAACCTGTGTCTTCACAGCTGGTTCGATCTGCTCCTTAACTTGTCAAGTTAGCAAATGAGCTCCAACAGTTTGGAGGAATTTTTTTTCACAAAGCTGCTTGCCAATTGCCCGTAGCAGCCTTGTGGAGGTCTACAATTTTGTTCCTGGTGTCTTTTGACAGCTCTTTGGTCTTGTCCGTTGAAGTAATCAGAATCAGAATAAGTTTATTTAGTTTAAGTCTGACTGAAATGGGGGGTGGACAGGTGTCTTTATGTAGCTAACGAGCTCGAGCTTTTTAAAGGCAGACCAACAGATCTTTGGCCAAACAGAATTCTTGCTGATTGGCAGGTATCCAAATACTTATTTGCAGCAGTAATATAAAAAACAATTATTTGAAAATAATACAATGTGATTTCCGGACTTTTAAATTCTCACAGTGGAAATGCACCTGCATAATTTCAAAGCGGGAAAACCTTTTTAAAAAAGGGTGTTCAAAATACTTGCGGTACTTTCCTCCCTGTGTGTACTTGCACCGTCCCACTCCAGCCATCTCATTTTTTTTATATATATATATACATTTTCAAAGAATTCTAACAACCTTCTTTCAAGTTGTAATTACCGGGTATTGTTTGTAGAATTTTGTGAATAATCTGAAATATCAGATTTGCTGTACCCAAAGAAGATACAAACTAGTTGTAAAGGCTCCCTCACAATCCCTTTTAAACATGGTTAACCAAGATATAATACATTCCAAGGGTATCCCTGTAATGAAGAATCTGTGTTCAATGGTGTCGAGTTATCTGATGTGTAATAACACATTACACTGTGGTTTACTTAATTATGGTGACACTAACTTCCTTAAAGAAATAATGGAGGATTTTGAGTCTCATTTCCTCGTGGCGTGGCCAGCCGAGTAGTTCTCCCACATGTCAAACATTCCCGGCGTGCAACTGCACACCTGCAGCCTCGTTCCCAGGAAAGCAGCAGGTTTCCCTGGCTGCGCATGCATGGTTGATATGCCGGTGTGTGTTTAGACAGTTCCTTCAGTGTACAGTACAAAAATGACAACAGAGAAAGACTAAGTTCGAGCTGGCTCAGAAGAGACGGAAATCTGCGGGGACGAGAGATGTAAGATAAGATAGCCTTTATTTGTCCACACAATGGGGAAATTTCGGTGTTGCACGCAAGTAGATACAGAAGTAAAAGAACAGATAACTTATAGGAAGCTTTAAAAAAACAAAACAAAAAACACTGTGATGCGATCCATCGCGCTAATAAACAAACGCACGTGTAGCAGAGGGGCTGTTGCATGCTTCCCCACAAGGTTTGATGGTAGGGGGCTCGTGGAAACAACAGGAGGGTGGGGGGTGAGCTTGGTGAGTGTGCGCATGTGCATTTAAAAAAAAAGGGACTAACAGTTGTTCGAGTTCTCAACTCAGCGAAAAATCCTCTATTATTCTTTTAAAAGGGGTTATATCCTCAAAAATTAAAAAAAGTAATAGGTTAAAAAATTAAGATGCAAGTATTTGTTTTTCAAAACAAAGTAAATAGAATTCAAATTTATAAACAAACTTTTAAAATGGATGTAGGTAATTCTACATCCCCTTGGCTTGACGGAACGGATTCAATTAGCAATAGTATCCATTAATATTTTGTTTGGCACTTTTATCAATGATTGTCTCATTGATTATGGCATTAATATTTTTCATAAATAAATATGGGTTCTTAAAGACCATCCAAAACTTTACTAATTGGAGAAATGAAACTTTTCCATGAATCGCTTGCCTGACCAGCCATTCCCAACACGTTTTGGCAAACTACTTATCAAAACTGTGTGTGGGTCTGGGGCTCGACCGCTGCGGTTCAATTTCTAGGGCGGAGTTTAGAGCAGAGACAGAAGCAATCATATAAATCCAGAAGTGACGCAAAAATGCGACGCGCTTAACCGGATATTACGTAGCCCATGTCAACAAGGCGTGTTCCGCGTTATCTGTCCCCGAACGCAGAAAACGTCTCCTGAATCGCGACGACGCCATTTGTATAACCGCATCTAACGCACGTTCATCACGGCGAGTAGAGCGGACTTTCCTAATTGTTCAAATCGAAGCGAGCGCAGAAGTAAACACTCGGTCACGAGCCGGGTCCACCATCTTGAATGTTTTGGAACGGGGATGAAGAGCTACTTCCGTTTCTCAGTGTGACGCGTTAAAACCTCCGCCTGGGATTGGTCGGTAGATGGAATACCGACGATCTCATTGGCTATTGACGACTCCGAGTCCAGACCCACATTCGAAATGAATGTGGGCAGGGCTGGCGGGTCAGGCAAATGAATCGCTTTCTTTTGTCAAATCCAAAAGTGCATTCAAACTTCTCATTTATGGATCATTTTGATATCTAAAGAATTGTCCTGTAGGTTTCTTTTATTTTGATTGAACCCTCATATTTTCTATTGTATATTTTGTACGGTACCAGATTTGTTTGTAATTCGTTCATGCAATAATAATACAAAATTAAAGCCGCGGAGCGGCGATGATGGCTCTTGCCTCCCGCGCGACCACCTTCCAGCGCGACCGAGTTGTGGCAGAAAGAATAAAGTCGAAAGAATAAAGTCTAAAGAATAATAATTCTAATGCGGCACGAAAGGAAATGTCCCATCAAAATAAAAGCGGAAGAGGAAGTGAAGGCATTCATTGCTCTGCTGGCCAATTGTGAAAATACACAATATCTGCAATGCACTTTTTTCATGGCGTCTCGAGGAGAATATAAACCATGAGTTTCAAATAAATCTGACAATGTTGAGTTTTTCACACAATGGGTAGGGGGCGCTGTAGAAAATTAAGCCTTTTTTGAGGGCGGAGACCGTAAAGAATATCAACATTCTTTTGAATATTTAGTAAATTTCAATGTCTTTAGATGCAAAAGGTGTTGTTTTGAGCTCGATCGGACAAAAAACCTAGGACGATTTAAAAAAAAAAAAAAGTCAAGCGTGGCGGTGCCACTTTGATTCGACATGGCTGACTTCCTGTTTATCATAAAGTGATGCTGCCAGGCGCGTTTTACTCGTCAAAGGTAGCTCTATCACTGTCCCAAGTTTCATGTGCCTAGGGCAAAGATTAAGCGTTTCATGTTTTTTCTTTTTTGAACTAGTTGCACTGTTGCGACGGGCGTTCTCGCAACCTCCATTTGATTTGAGTTCGGGCCGAGCCGATCGCATCTATGTCCCCAACTGTGACATTCATCAATGTTCAGGGGGTCAAAAATGCCTGAGTTGTGGCAAAATTTGACCATGAAAAACTATAATAAGAAACCATGGCAAGAACAATGTCTCGTCGCATTCCATGTTCCATGGAAGGCTCGAGCCAATAATAAGAAACCATGGCAAGAACAATGTCTCGTCGCATTCCATGTTCCATGGAAGGCTCGAGCCAATAAGAAACCATGGCAAGAACAATGTCTCGATCCATTCCATTCTGGAAGGCTCGAGCCAATAAATCAATTTAGAGCATGTGACCGACCATATCAAAACCAGGCACAAGTCTCCCCAGAGACATTTTGAGTTATTCACATATTTAGATTCAGAAAGTGAAGTTTCAAAGCTATCCAATGATGTCTCACTCATGTAGATATAATATTTTAATAAGTTGTGGTCATTTGAATGTAAACCCCTCTGAAGGTTTTTTACTGAGAAAAGTGCCGAACGCCGAAAATAAGCCGCAGAGGCAGAGAACAACAACGAACATGGCGCTAGCCTAGCCTAGCTCAGTATTTAATTTGATTTTACAAAAGATTCGTGGGTAATTCAAGAGTTCACAGTTTGGCATTGACATGTACAATATAAAGAGAGGATTTGCAGCTGGTTCTCTGCACACAATAAACCATGATAGCCTAGCTCAGTATTTCATTTGATTTTTTTGTGGGTAATTCAAGTGTTCACAGTTTGGCTAACAGGAACAAACAACACGAAGATACAGACAAAACAATGTATCTTATGACTACTTACGCCATGAGAAACTGGAAAGTATTTCTGCTTTATTGCCTCAGATGAAATACGTGGTCTTTCTCTTTGTCTCTTGCCTCATGCCTCTGGCCAGGGCATGACGCTGAATAAGTAGCCATGTGCATCGCAGCTGATGTAGTTCATATGGAAATTAGGTAACACCCTCCCGGCGTCCCGAGAGAGAAGCAGACCAACTTTAACGGCTGAATGTATACTTTTAAGGCAACCAATACTGTTATCTGAAACATGGAGTGGCTTCTTCGTGACTTCAACTTGCACATTCTGCAAAAAAACGAAAATCACAAATGCTCTTTTCCTCGGTTTCGTCTGCGCCAATTTGTTGCGGTTTTTCGTGCGTCGGGTCACATATTTAACCTTCCTGGAAGACTGGGTGCCTGGGTGACCTACAAAAGATTTGTTACCATCTTAAAAAAAAAAGACATCATACAAGCGCACAAGAAACATCACACACACGAGGAGAGTACATTACGTGCGTGAAATACACATAAACTACTCGTGGTTGTATTTATTGTGCATGTTACTAAAATTGTATTGAATTGAAGTGCATAATATTTTCGTTGAGGCAAATAATGTAATCATCCTTTGGCATAAGGTGTGGACATAACAAAATATGTAAAAAGTAATGTTAATAGGTTCAGTTTGCAGTGGATGTGTGCCGTTTGGACACTCACCACTTGGGGGCTGTGGTGGTGGTGGAAGACCTGGGCATCCTCTCCGTAGGTTAGTGTGAGACATGAGTAACCCAACACAAAAACTGAGGCTGCACAGGAAAGTCCCGTGGAAACGACCAGAGCGCTCACCTGCATGCACACACAAAAAAAACTCAACAGCCAAGCAAATCTGGCACCACGCTCAGAATAAAGACATATTAAACATTTTGTTAATTTTAACCTGAATTATCGCTCTGAAATGGCTTAATAATAGGAACAGTTGTCTTCCTGTACAAAACTGCAGAACTGATAAGTCTCTTCATAGTGACATTTCACAAAAACAAGCAGCAAATTGTCATTTGCAGGTTTTTTTTTATTCAAGTGGCTACGTGGCATTTTGGAACTCTACACGTGTCACTCAAATACTTAAATTTGCCAACAAATGACAACTAAGCACAGGGATATGGGTGCGGGTAGGGTGATTTCTGCGCAATAGAGTCTTCAGTTGCAGAGTAGAGGATCAACTCAAACATACAGGAATCCATCATATTCAATTCAATTCAATTTATTTTTGTAACGCCCAAAATCACAACAACAGTTGCCTCTGAGGGCAACAGTGAAAAACGGATTAAACAATGTCCATAGGGACGAGGGACGATGTTGCAGAGTCCCCTGTTTTAAGACCCTCCTTCTCGGCCAGGAAAAACTACAAAAAACCTCTTTGGGAAAAAGTAGACACCTGGAGGAGTTCCAGAGTGAAGGAGGGATCTGACTCTCACAGACGGACAGGCGAACGCGAGGGAGACAGTGGAGCTGGACCCACTCAGGAGGAGAACCAGTTCTTCAAGAGGAGAACCAGTTCTTCTTAAAAAAAAAACTCGCTCTATTAAAACCCACCTCGCTCTCTAGCCTCAACCTGAGCTAGCCTAGCGTAGCTGCTAGCCTCATGGCTGAATCTTCCTCTGCCTTTACCTGCTCAAATTGTCATGTCGAGTCAGAACCCTGGCTCTTTCTCTGACGACAGGTGTATGAAGTGCAGTGAAGTGGTTGCTTTGGAGCCCAGGGTTACGGAGTTAGAAGCGCGGATCCGCTGTTTAGAGGAACTAAAGTCTAGCTATAGCTAGGTTGTAGTATCAGGTTTACCGTACCGCGTTACAGGGCGTAGCGTTAGTATTAACAGTACTAGCAAGGCTAAGACTAGCCCCTCAGCGCCTCCCGTGCAGCCGGGACTAGACCAGGAACAGAATAGGGACCAATTTGGGACAGTTCGGAGGGAACGAGATGCTAAACGCTTATCTACAATAGGTTTTCTCCCCTCAGCAATCACACTGACAGACAGAGGTTCCATCGAATCGTGATTCACGCAGGCGATAACTACGCTCGGCGGTGTGTGAATTGGCAAAGTCGATTTCAGATACCGTAATATTTTCTGGCCCCCTGCCCAATTGGATCAATGCTGAATTGTACAGCCGTCTTTCAGCATTCAACAGCTACTTATGTAGTTGGTGCCCTCAAAACAACGTAGTCTTTGTTGACAACTGGAGTGCGTTTTGGGGAAAGCCTAGGCTCATACGCAGGGATGGCATCGGAATTTGACCAATAGCCTTAGTCGCCATCCAGGGTTAGGGTTACCCAGAGCAGCAGTGTAAAACGCAAACAAAGCAAACAAATGCAAGGCTCAATGTACAAATGTTATCCAAATGCATTAAATAATGATTAATTTAATTACATTTCAGATGAATAAACACAGCAGGAAAACTGACCTTCTATTTCAGTGGGAACAGTGTTGTTGATCTCCCTGTTTTGCCAGTGCATCAAAGTCTGGTGTAAGTTTTGTTGTGGCAATTCTCAGGATCGATCCGAGGTGTTGATCAGTTAAGCTGGATCTGTAACGGGCTTTGTTTATGTTCATGACACTGAATGTCTGCTCACATATGTAAGTCGAGCCAAACAAGACCAGCATCTTCTGTGCCGTCCTCCGGAGGTTTGGAAACGTGGTTTTGTTCAGTGAAGCATAAAAGTCGTTAAGTTTAAGAGTGTTGGACCGTTTTTTTATAAGCATTTCTTCTACCCATAAATGATCTAGTAGTAACAGCATGTCATGATTAATATCCATAAATAAAAAATCTTAATAAATTTCACCAGAATATGCAAACATTTTGACTTTTTGCACGCCTGTCCTTCTCACTTCTCCAATGGTTGGACACTTTGTCCAGGTTGATGCTTCGTTTGCTTCTTGCTGTGACTTTATGCTCATCAACTGCTCCAAAATGTGCCACTTCAAGACCATTTCTGGATGAAACTGGAACTGTTAGTTTATTCAATAAACTAACAGTTCCGCACCTGTCATGAACCGCAGGTGCCCTCGTTGTAACATGAGATAGATATTTACACATACATAAACGCCGTAGTGATGCGTTTTTTAAACCGGGGGTCTCGTGGCGCACACGGCGCACCCACTGTCCGTGGGGTTACCCCCCACGAGTCCGAAGGTTCGCTAGTCCGAAGGTTCACAAGTCCGAAGGTTTTAAAGGTTCACCAGTCCGAAGGTTCGCTAGTCCGAAGGTTCACTGGTCCGAAAGTTCGCTAGTCCGAAGGTTCACTAGTCCGAAGGTTCGCTAGTCCGAAAGTCTCTCATAGGGCTAAAGTAAAGGTGCATATACGGCATCGGGATGTAGTCGGTCTGTAAAATGCGCACGAAGCACGAAGACACGCACTGGGGCTCGTCACAACGTTTTGTGTACCAGCTGCTCACAGGTGGCACCCCAAGTTGTACTGTGTATATAAAAATAACAAGGGAACATATCGAATCCTCCGCTTTATGCCCTCTTTTGATCATAAGAAAAATGCGTGAACAGAATCCTCCGTTCTATGCCTTCATTTTATCATAAGAAATATGCATGATCAGAATCCTCCACTCTATGCCTTCATTTGATCATAAGTATAGAAATATGCGTGATCCGATCACCGTAGGATTGGTAGTCAAAAAGGAAATTCAGCTAGCCAAGACGGGAGTGTCTACAGAGCAGCAGCGCACGACCGAAACTGCTATGCTATTTTGTGCCGCGGCTCCTGAAACTGCTGCGCAATTTGACCGCGCCGCTGCTACTAGAAAACAGTTTAATTAATTCATTAATAATACCATAAGGAGCTCAGGCTATGCACAGAAACAAGTCGGTTATGGAAAATATGTGAGTTTAATCATAAAAAGTGCATCAACACTAGAAAAGTCTTAAAAGCCAGTGTGTAGGGCAAAGGGAGGCGAGGAGAGCCCGCTGCACGGAGACACAGCTTTGGTGAGGAGAGCCGCGAGGAGAGCCCGCTGCGCGGACTCACACCTTCGGACCAGCGAACCTTCGGACCAGTGAACCTTCGGATTTGTTAACCTTAAAATTTCTGGGAAATTTCGGACCCGTGAACTTTCGGACTAGTGAACCTTAACATTTCTGAATTTTCAGACTAGTGAACCTTCGGACTCGTGGGCAGCCACCGTCCGTGGCGCACCCGCAAAGCGCGGGGCACTCGCTGTCCGCTTTAGTCCTGCTTTAGATCCACTTTAGAACAAATCACAGCTGTCTCTAGTGTCCCTTCTGTCCTTGATGACTCTGTGTGAGCTGATTTACCTGCGTCTTCACATCTGGTTCATCTGCTCATCGAGTGAGTGTTGCGTTGTAACATGAGCTATTTACACAGAAACATGGTCCAGATAATGATGCACATGTTGTCTTTTGACTCTATTGAACGTGCCCGCACCCTGCGATTCTGATTGTAATAAAACACAGCGTTTTGAAACTAAAAATATAGAGAACACGACGTGTCCCCTGGACAGTGCTTCTACTGTCCACAAGAGTCTTCTTCAGTGTGTCAAACACGCTTCCTGCTTGATTGGCCCCAGTGGCCGTTTGTGGTGAATTTTATTTTTTGCGCACCATAAATTTTCTTGTGCGCGCACTATGTGCGAGCATTGCTCAATTTCGCAGGCGCTCAGCTTAGAGGGAACAGTGGCCATCTCTTGGGGAAATGTGGGCATTACAGGCGAAAGGTAAAATGAACGGCCAGCCACAGAATCGTGAGTTTGAATCCCGACTCCGACATTTGCTGCATGTCCTCCTTTCTCTCTCATCATTCCCCTTCCTTTCTTTCTCATTCCATCTACTGTCTAATAAAGCCTACAGCAAAAATAAAAAAAATATATTTTAACCCTTCGGGGTCCGGAGCGTTTTTGGCCGTTTTTGGGTACCTTCAATTTTGCCCTGATATACTACATTAAGAAATGTTTACCAGACCAATGTTGGGTATCTTTTTTTTCAGCACAACCTCACCTATATGATCTGCTAGTTAGTTTTTCACTTTGACATACTATTTCAACATACTGGAACTAAACACACACTGAAAACACAAAGTCCGTCTAGAAAAATTATGTTTTTTTCATTGTAAAACCCTCAAACATGCTCAACCAAGCGTTTAAAAAGGTTCAAACTGAACCACAGGGTGCAAATATGAACATATAAAAGTATTCTTGTGATATATACAAGCAATAAACCACTATTTACAATAAAAAGTAGGTAAATCCACAGGCGTTTTTCTATTTGTGCTACTTCTCAAAACAGTTTCAGTCCAAAATGACACAGAGAGCCACATCACAGGCCTTGTACTTCCATGTGAGTGATGTTCAGAAGGAACTCTAAAACCAGGTCTAAACCAGGTCTAAACCAGGACTAAACCAGGTCTAAACCAGGACTAAACCAGGACTAAACCAGGTCTAAACCAGGACTAACCCAGGACTAAACCAGGACTAAAGCAGATCTAAACCTGGTCCAAACTTGATCAACATGAAGTTTGCCCCTCATTTTGCTTCACAACTATATTACTGACAATGAAATACTTGAAATACTAAAACTCTCCAAAACTACTCAAAAATAGCATATTCCTCTCGTTCGTTCTTCCTCTTTGACTAATTGTCATGTGACTAATGTTTACGTTCCTCGTGTGCGTCCTGAACATCCGGGTTAGCACAAGGTTAACGTTTTTTTCCGTTTTGTTTTATCACAAAAGACGACAAAGTTATTATAAGAAATGTAACGTGCGCTGAAAAGAGCGCATATTTTTCCGCAAATTTTTAATGGAATTGAAACGTTCATAACTTTGGTTTTATCTGGTGGATTCGAAAAAAACAAAAACTCAGACGTTGCTACGGGTCTCCACTTCCGTATGACGTCAACGGCAGCCGTCTACGTTCCTTGGTTTTCATGCTACAGGGTCCTAAAGCCGACCATGTTTTCACACGCGCCGGCGCGGGCGTCGACCAAGAAGGGTTAATATAACTTGGACAAGCTTGGCGGGCCGGATTGAAAGGCCCAAAGGGCCAGATGTTGCCCGCGGGCCGTAGTTTGGGGACCACTGCCCTAATTATAGACTCTATTCTTAAAATAATGAATACTTCACTAGAAAGTGGCTATGTTCCACAGTCCTTCAAATATGCAGTCATTAAACCGCCTTTGAAAAAGCCTAACCTAGATCCTGACCTATTGGTAAACTACAGACCTATTTCAAATCATCCCTTTGTCCCCTTAAATCCTTGAAAAAGTTGTAGTTAAACAGCTCTGTCGCCATCTACAGGACAATAACTTATTTGAAGTTTTCCAGTCAGGGTAAATTAGCTGCTGCCGACGGACTGGTCTCAATCCTGGTGTCTGTTGACACCATCGACCACAACATTCTACTGCAGAGGTTAGAATGTGATGTAGGTGTCGGAGGAACAGCCCTCAGCTGGTTTAAATCCTATTTACCTGATAGGTACCAATTTGTTAATGTAAACTAGAGCTCCTCATCTTGCTCTTAAGTAACCTATGGTGTGCCTCAGGGTTCATTACTCGGTCCAATTCTGTTTACTCTTTATATGCTGCCGTTAGGTAACATTATCAGAAAGCATGGCATTAGCTTCCACTGCTATGCACATGACACACAGCTGTATTTATCAATGAAACCTGATCAGACTGATCAAGTAGAAAGACTTAGTTCTTGTGTGAAGGATATAAAACCCTGGATGATATCTGTGTTTTAACCCTGAAAAAACCGCGGTCACTGTGCTGGGCCCTAAACATCTACGAGACAGTTTATTTGAGCAGATAGTCACACTGGACAATGTCAGTGTTTTCTCCAGTTCTACTGTAAGAAACCTTGGAGTCTTATTTTACCAGGAGCTCTCATTTAAAGCCCATATAAATCAAGCCTGTAAAACAGCCTATTTCCGCAATATAGCCAAAATCAGAAGAATCCTGCCTAAAAGCGATGCTGAAAAACGTATCCATGCATTTGTAACGTCTAGATTAGACTACTATAACTCCCTGCTCGCAGCGTGTCCTAAAAGCTCTATAAAAAGCTTTCAATTGGTTCAAACTGCAGCATCAAGATTACTAACAGAAACTAAAAGAAGAGAGCATATTACACCGGCGCTCGAGTCCCTTCACTGGCTCCCTGTCGAGCTTTTAAATGACATGGCCCCATCCTACCTCAGAGATGTTGTGGTACCATATTATCCAAACAGAGCTCTTTGCTCTCAAAATGCTGGCCTTCTGGTGGTCCCAAGAGTCTCCAAAAACACAGTAGGAGGTCGAGCCTATAGCTACCAAGCTCCTGTGTTATGGAATCAGCTCCTGTCCATGTTAAAGAGGAAACAGTCTCTTCATTTAAGACCAGGCTTAAAACATTCCTTTTTTAAATCGCTTATGGTCAGGCGAGTTAGGAACAGAAATATAAACCTACAGTTTCCACTACGCTGCCCAATGCTCTGCTTCTGACTACTTATTCTATTCATTGCCTTCTCTTTTTATTTTCTCACTCCCTTCCATCCCCAAGGGGAGTGGGTTAGGCACATCAATGACCTGTGGACCCAAATGCTCCTTGAGTCCCTGGTAAAGCGGTCTCTACCCCATATGGACGGTCCTTCATCATATACAACTTTGAGTAAACTAATGATGAGGAAAAACTGTTGTAATAAGGTTAAAAACTCACAGTCCCCTGTAAGGACATTTGAATCGTATACATCGGCAATGAAGAAATTATTTTACAATGCTGATACCAATATCTGGCTTGCTGCTGTGGCTGATAACAGATATTCGTCAATAGCGACATTTCGTTTTTCAAAACGCATAGTGCATGCATAGTTTTGATGTAAAGTACAATACAAGGTGCAAGACTTTCTCTTTTGATAGTTGTAGAGTTTTGAATTGGATTCAAAGGCTTTCTGCCTTGCCATACAAATCTTGAGATTGATTTATTCACTCATCCAACAGACGATAGGGGATGGAAATTAGGAGAGTCTGGAATAGATATAGAAAGTAGTCACTTAGACTGGGACTAAAGCTGTTCTCAGCAGGATCACATGACATGTCACTAAATATTGGCTCTATTATTCTTTGAACATTGATATAGATTTTTCCAGTGGCGGGCCGTGGGTCTGGTGATTGGGCCTTCAGTGAGGTCATACACAGTCCCACCCGAATGAATCCACCTCTTATTACCATCATTATGATGCCATGGCTCTAGACACTATACATTTATACAGAAACGCAGTTTAAACAGGCGTTGCCTCACCTTCTCCGTGCCGATGTCCGTGCGTTCTCCACTCTCCGCGCATTGTCCGCTCGTTCTCCATGTCGTTCTCTGTGCGTTTCCCACGCCGGTGTCCGCTCCGCGCATTCTTCACGCCGGTGTCCGCTCCACGTGTTCTTCACGCCTGATGCCTGTGTCCGCTCTGCGCGTTCTTCACGCCGGTCTCCGCTCCGCACGTTCTTCACGCAGGTGTCCGTGCGTTTTCCAGCAGATGTCCGCGCGTTCTCCGCTCGTTGTCAACGCGTTTTCAACGCGCCAATGTCCAAACTTTTAAAGTGGGGAACAAATCTGCCTGTAACAGGCTTTGCTGCGTCGGCGTCGGACAACCTCTCCTTACAATGTCTAACTTTTCTTGAAAAGTCTGTCTTGAGAAAGGCATTATAATTATTTCCTCAACCAAATCGATATATTTTCCTCCTTCCGCCGTTGTGGGTTGAAAAAACAGCTTAGTAGTACGCGGATTAATGTGTCTGTCAAATCCAGTTCTCTCATTCAGAGTTTCTGAGGTTTCGCATAGCCCCGCCCATAGGACCTGCTTCTCAATATTGGTGATCCAATCAAAAGACGTGCACGTGATGCACCTGCTAGATGGCTCTGGTGTAACAGCCAGCAGACGTAGAAGAGCCAACTCTGAAGCTGATTGGTTGACACATCATTTTAATTTCCATTCCTTTAAGCTACAAGCACCAGCACTGTTGAGGTCTGAAGGCCTCAGCAGATTTTAGAACCCTGGAAACACATGATGGCTGAATATGATTGGATAAAAGATCTAACATAAAGACCAGCCCTCCAAATCTTAACCTGGGGCAGAAGCAGTGCAACCAAGAGGAAAGCCATGAAATGGAGTATAACTCTTACTCTGGGGAATAATGTAATAAATATTTGTGGAAGAATATATATATTTTTAAATTATATTCCGATTATGTTTAGGCTAGCAGAGAAGGCCTTGCTTGCCCTGACGGCCCACCACTGCTTGATTGTGATGATGTGTGCCTTTAAAAGGAGGCGTTTTGTCATTGTTCTGAAGGATGAGGGACAGATACCTTTGTCAGGGAAAGTGATTATTTACTGTGCCCGAGTAAATAAAGATCCACCTTTTGAGAAAGACAACCTCTGTTCAATTTCATTATTTCTCACATAGTTATGTATTACACATAGTTATTGTGTAACACATAGTTATTGTCGCGAGACGCGGCGCTCGTCAAAGCCCCTCGTCACCCTCCGCTCGCTCTCCCGGTGGCTCCTCCCGCTGTCCCGTTTTCAGACGCGGTGAGACCTCGTCAAGTCAACACAGCATCCTACATTGTGTCAAGCCGTTGTTGACAATCGACAAGTGAAGCCATCCATGAAGCCAGTGGCAAGGCTAGAGAACAAAGGGTTTCATCCACAAAATACTGAATAAAAGTGAACTATATGACGGTCCGGGGTGTTTATGGAGCAATCAAAGTTTTAATGGTGCATAAGAAGGTAAAATAGTTTATGTATAATTTGTGGAGAAGACCTTACAGCTCAAAGTGCATGTCAGAGCAAATGAGAATCATGGGGTCAAGGAGCTCAGAAACAGAATTGTGGCAAGGCACAGATCTGGCCATGGTTGGAAAATAATTTCTGCAGAACTCAAGGTTCCTAAGAGCACAGTGGCCACCATAATCCTTAAATGGCAGCAATTTGGATGGCCAGAACTCTTCCTAGACCTGGCCATCCAGCCAAACAGAGCAATCGTGGGAGAAGAGCATTGGTGAGAGAGGTAAAGAAGAACACAAAGATCACTGTGGCTGAGCTCCAGAGATGCAGTAAGAAGATGGGAGAAAGTTCCACAAAGTCAACTATCACAGCAACCATCCACCAGTCGGGGCTTTATGGCAGAGTGGTTCAACGGAAGCCTCTCCTCAGTGCAAGACGTTTGAAAGTTTGGAGTTAATTCTAAGTGGTATGTATGGAGAAAACCAGGCACTGCTAATCACCCGCCCAATACAATCTCAAAAGTTAAACATGGTGGTGGCAGCATCAATGCTATGGGGGTGTTTTTCAACTGCAGGGACAGGACAACTGGTTGCAATTGAAGGAATGATAAATGCGGACAAGTGTAACAATATCCTTGAAGAAAACCTCTTCCAGAGTGCTCAGGACCTAAGATTGGGCTTTCAACAAGACAATGACCCAAAGTACACAGCTAAAATAACAAAGGAGTTGCTTCTCTATGACCATTCTTGACTGGCGCAGACAGAGCCCTGACCTAAAGCCAATTGAGAGTCTCTAGAGAGACCTGAAAATGGCTGTCCACCAATGTTCACCATCCAACCTGAAGGAACTGGAAATGATCTGCAATGTAGAATGGCCAAAGATAGGTATGAAAAACTTGTTGCATCATCACTCTCTGCAGACGTGTCAGCCAAGACAGTCCTACAACATCCAGAGACTTAAGGTACTCGGGGCGGATCTCATCCATCCCCGGAGCCCTGCCACCGAGGAGTTTGCGAACAACCTCGGTGACTTCAGTTTGGGTGATGGACAAGCCAGCCTCTTTGTCCCCGATCTCTGATTCCTCTTCAGAAGACGTGGCGGTGGGATTAAGGAGATCCTCAAAGTATTCCTTCCACCGTCCGACGACATCCCCAGTCGAGGTTGTCCCGCACCGTAAACGGTGTTGGTGAAGCGTCCTCCTCCATGGCCACCCTGAACTCCTCCCAGCCCCGGGTTTTTGCCTCTGCGACAGCACGGACTGCGGCCCGCTTTGCCTGCCGATACCTGTCAATGACCTCAGGAGACCACTGGAGACCTACAAGCCAGAGTGGCCTGATAGGCCTCCTTCTTCAGTCTGACGACATCCCTTACTTCCGGTGTCCACCACCGGGTTCGGGGGTTGCCGCCACGACAGGCACCGGAGACCTTGCGACCACAGCTCCGAGCAGCCGCATCAACAATGGAGGCGGAGAACATGGTCCACTCAGACTCAATGTCCCCAGCCTCCCCCGGGATATGGGAGAAGCTCTCCCGGAGGTGCGAGTTGAATGCCCTACTGACAGAGGGCTCCGCAAGACTGTGATAAAATGTAAATATGATTATATTTCTGTGATGTATTTTATCTGCATAATAGTGATATACTATCTGCATCATTAGTCTAAGAGAAAAACAGCATGTGACACTGTATTTGTGAAGGTGTCGTAAAGATGGGCCAAAGAATGTTGCCCCAGGGGGTGCAACAGCCCAGGGGAGTTTGGGTAATGTTTACCCAAGGCTTTATCTTTAGGAAAAATACCAAGTGTTGTAAAAGACAAGTGCCTTGATGTGAAGCTGACCAATGAGAAATGTGACCCGCCTATTCCATAATATCTAATAAAACCAACCTGCATGAGAAAAAACGGTGTGAGACGCAGGAGGGTCACCAGGCAGATTACAACAGCCTGGCTGACGCAGCCTGGCGTTTTCTCCCATGCATGCCATACAAACGTCTGATATTTCTGTGTCGTTTCATATTCTAAGTTGAGTTGTGTTCTCTGTGTGTTAAGGAATAACATTGGTGTATGTCTCATTCCATGGCATTTTCTGGTCCTATCGAGCTGGACGACTAGCTGCCCTTCGCGGAGATTGAGCGGTGAATTGGTGAAAGTCTGTGTGCACAGCAGAAGGAAGTCCACTTTTCCCGTGGCCGCCCATCGCACCTCATTCTCCGCGAGGAGAGCGCGTCGTTTCGAGGCAGCAGGAGAACACAGGCGACAAAGGTCAGACAAAACTTTGTGTGTGAAAAAGAGTTAGCCATAAAACGTTTTATGCACTAGTTTAATATTTACTGGAAAAATATTGTAGGCTTTTAAAGCCCAGTTTAATATTACTGAGGAAATATTGTAGGCTTTTATGCCCAGTTTAAAATTACTGAGGAAATATTGTAGGCTTTTAAAGCCCAGTTTGATATTACTGAGGAAATATTGTAGGCTTTTATGCCCAGTTAGATATTACTGAGGAAATATTGTAGGCTTATGTACGAGATAAGTTTCTCACATAAGCAGGGAGTTTGATATTGCTGGAAAAATATTGGTTGGCTTTATGTAGATAAGTTTCTCACATAAAGGAGTTAAATTGCTCACCATGAGTTAAGTTTCTCACCGAAAGAAAGTTATGATGCCTTATGTACGAGTTGTTACTGACATAAAGACGTGTGAATGTAAGCGCTGTACACGAGCGAAGTAAGTAAGAGAGAAGTGTGAATGTGTGAATGAGGATTAATAAGTGATTAACTAACAAGTGTGAATCACAATTAATCATACAAGGGTCACAAGGCGTTATTCTGAGAGATCTAAAATTTGCAGACGAGGGTGAATTTGTCTGTAAAGCAAGTAGCATTTCTCTCAGATGACCGCGACCACATAATGCCAAAATTATCACCCCAAACTGTAAAAAGAAAAGTCATAGAGGATGTTGGATGGAGACTTTCAGAGTGCTCAGAGACGTGGCAGAGAGGGGGAGATAAGGGGGGTCAACAAGGCAGGAGAAGGGAGAAGACCGCAATCAGAGGACGCTCTGAGGGAATGAATTAGGCTAACTAAACCCAGCTGGTTTTAAATTTTAGTATTGAGAGCTCCGTAGAACAAATTTCAAGAGTTTTGTTTGATTGACAACAATCAATTATAAAGATTGTATTAAACTTGATAAGAGATGAAGATGAATTCAGATTTTTATAGATGGCCAATATTTTGAGGAATGTGATTACATGACAGGACACTTCCTGTCCTCGACATAAAATACAAGAGTTGTGTTTTTACGGTATTGTTTTTTTGTGTGCACCAAACAAAGCTACGTTTTATTTTTGTTTTGTTTTTGGACTTGACAAAATTATCTTTTTGGACTTAATGCATGACTGTGATGAAAGTACAGGACGAAAAAGAGGGTGACTCAGGAAAAAGATAAAAACAGAACAAATGGTGGACGAAGAGACAGAAATGTTTTTAAATTTAGAATCAAATGCAGGCACGGGCCTGGAAGTGATAATATGGGTAAATGAGTGACTACTGATGTTTTTGGACATAGGAGTAGAACGGGCAGTAAGTAAAGTGATAGTAAAAGTTATATCAGTAACTTATTTATTTGTATTATCATGAGGAAACCTAGTATTGCGATGCAGATGTAAGTGAGGGAATAAGTTAAATAGTGACGTGCTAATGCCCTCCCAGTAAAGACTGTGTCATTAACTAAGGCAATTGACGCAGAATTGGGGGGACATGGGAGGACATGGGTCATAAAAGATAGTCAGAGATAAGGGGCTATTGACTGGCAAAGAATCTGGAGGAGTGTAGTGCAGAGTAATGCAGGAGGAGAATACATTTTATGAGACCCGCAGATTACCTAAAAATAGTGAAAACTAAACAGGGGGATGGGGTAATCAATACATGAGTTTAGAATCAATGCTAATATTAATTGATATTTTAAAGATAACATTGGAATCCCAGGGGATGCAGCGTCTGATAGTTATATCAGCAGCAATGAGAAAGTAAAAGCAGGTTACAAGTGAAGGTAAAGAGTTAAGTGAAAAGAGAAACAGAAAGAGCAGGTTTAGAAATTTGATGATTCCTCCGTTACGAGAGGAAGACAGAGAGAGCGACAGAGGGGAAGACAGAGAGGAAGACGTGATGAGAGACAAAGAAAAGACAAGAAAGTAGGTAATTACAAGGGGAAAAACAGGTTGATAAGAGACGTGCCTTATAACTAAGGGGAAGGTTTAGGATCATTTAGATTTTTTAATACGCATATAGACTTGATAGAACAAACTAATACACAATGTTTGTAAAGCATCACATGAGCAGGTGTGAGAGATTGAGTTTGAAACTCACCTGAAGCACATATAGAAGATTTAGCACATATTACATTAGATGGGTGACTTTCTTCAGGCCACACAAACAGAGGAGATGTGAAATTTGATGTTAATTATGTGAAAGACTAAGTTGTGAACTGACCCTTATGGCCAGCTCAACGGGGGAATTATTAAGCTAAGATAAGATAAACCTTTAATATCCACACAAGGGGAAATTTCGTTGTTACAACGCAGTAGAACAGGACAGGACAGATTATAAGAAGTTTCAAAACACACTCTTAATAGAACTCTTATGAACAAAACAAAAAACTCTTATTAACAAAACTCCTCTCCTATCTTAATAGGGAATGGAGGGGGGGAAATAAAATAAATACAAAATAAAGATAAAAATCAGATAATAATAATAAAATAATGATAATAGAGTAAAAGTAAAAATAACTAGCACACGACTAGGTAATACTATTAGTAGGTAAGTAAACCGTATAAAAAACAAAATAGAACACTCTTATTTACAGGTATTGCACATGGTTGATTCAGTATTGCACATGAATATGATGGTATTGCACATGGTTACATCAGTATTGCACATGTTCAGGGCTAGCAGTGTTTGTTGTAGAGTCTGACAGCAGCAGGAAGGAAAGATCTGCGAAACCTTTCCTTCACACAGCGAGGGTGGATCAGTCTCTCACTGAAGCTGCTCTCCAGAGCGGACAGAGTGTCCTGCAGGAGGTGAGACTCATGGTCCAGCATAGATGTGAATTTAGCCAGGACCCTTCTGTCCCCCACCTCCTGCACAGAGTTCAGAGCGCAGCCCAGGACGGAGCTGGACTTCTTGATGACTTTGTCCAGCTTCCTCCTCTCCCTCTCTGTGATGCTGCTGCTCCAGCAGGCCACACCGTAAAGGAGGGCTGATGCCCCCAGAGTCATAGAAGTTCTTCAGTGACAGGAGTGGCCCTGTCACTCCGAAAGACCTAAATCTCCTCAGGAGGTAGAGCCAACTCTGGCTCTTCCTGTACAGTGCGTCTGTGTTATGAGTCCAGTCCAGTTTGTGGTTCAGATGAACACCCAGGTACTTGTATGAGTCCACTCTCTCAATGTCCCGTCCCTGAATGTTCACTGGTGAGGGGGCAGTGGGGGTTGGCGTCTGTGGAAGTCCACCACCATCTCCTTGGTCTTCCCCGCGTTGATGAGGAGGTGGTTCCGCTGACACCAGTCCACAAAGTCCTGCGCCAGTCCCTGTACTCCGCGTCATCGTCGTCCGTGATGAGTCCGATGATGGCAGAGTCATCAGAGAACCTCTGCAGGACACAGCTGTCCGTGTCGTGTCTGAGGTCTGCAGTGTAGAGGGTGAAGAGAAAGGGCGCGAGGACGGTGCCCTGGGGCGCCCCCACACTGCAGGTCCGAGTGTCAGACACACAGTCCCGGGCTGTCACAAACTGGGGTCGGTCTGTGGGGTAGTCCAGGATCCACTCTGCCGGGTCATACTCCACACCAGCCGTCTCCAGCTTGTCCCTCAGGAGCAGCGGCTGGATGGTGTTGAAGGCGCTGGAGAGATCGAAGAACAGGATCCTCACAGAGCTGCCAGGCTTCTCCAGGTGAGAGAGAGAGAGCGGTGCATCAGGGAGATGACGGCGTCCTCCACTCCAATGCCAGGCCGGTATGCGAACTGCAACGGGTCCATGGCTGGTCTCACGGTGGAGCGGAGGTGGTCCAGGACCAGCCGCTCCAGTGTCTTCATCAGGTGGGACGTGAGAGCCACCGGCCTGAAGCTGTTGAGGTCTTTGGCGCATGGTGTCTTGGGCACAGGTACCAGACAGGAGGTCTTCCAGACCTGTGGTACCACCCTCAGCTTCAGGCTCATGTTGAAGACATGCTCCATAACTCCACACAGTTCATCTGCACGGGACTTAAGGAGCCTGGGGCTGATGCCATCAGGTCCTGCTGCCTTCCTCACTTTAATCCTCTTCAGCTCTCTCCTCACCTGTGCTGCCGAGACAGTCAGTGGTTGGCAGGGGGACTGTGTGCTGGGGGTGTGTCCAGGTGAAGTGGGGAGCTGATGGGCCAGAGCAGAGATGTGAAGGGGAACGGGTGTGGGCCATTGTCCGGCTGTGGAAGAGAGGGCATGCAGCTGTGCAGGGGGAGGGGCGGGTGATTGATCAAATCTCAAAAAGAGCAAATTTAAATCATTCACCCACTGTTGGTCCCCCTCTGTCTGGGCAGGGGGGGGGGGGGGGGGGGGGTTGAAGCCTGAGATGGTTTTTAGGCTTCTCCACACTCTGAATGTTCTTCTGCTGCAGCTGCTCCTCCTTCCTCCTCTCAGCTCCTTCTGCACAGTCCTCAGCTCCTCCTTGTTCCCTGACCTGAAGGCTCTCTTCTTCTCCTTCAGCAGAGCCTTCGGTTCACGGTTAATCCACGGCTTGTTGTTTGGAAAACACCGCACCGTCCAGGAGGGAACGGTGTTCTCAAAACAAAAAAATATGTAGTCCGTGATGCACTCTGTGATGGTGTTGATGTCCTCCCCATAGTTGTAAAGCTCGGTCCAAATAGTGGTGCTGAGGCAGTCCCTCAGAGCCTCCTCGCTCTCAGCAGACCACATCCTCACCACACGGGGCACCACAGGCTGCCTGCGCACAATAGGTTCATACACAGGCTGCAGATGTACAAGATTGTGGTCCGAGCTGCCCAGGGGAGGGAGGGGGGAGGAGGAATAAGCCTCCTTGGTGTTGGCAAGGAACAAATCCAAATATTCTATTGTCTCTAGTGGGACGGGTAACATACTGGGTGTATGTTGGCAGGACAGAAGAGGGAGAAGCGTGGTTAAAGTCACCGGAGATGAGGAAGAGAGCCTGCGGGTGTTTGTTTTGCAGTCTGCTTGTGATGGAGAACAGTGCTTCACAGGCGTTGTCAGCGTTAGCAGACGGGGCTACGTACACTGCTATTACAACAACATGTGAGAACTCCCGGGGCAGATAATATGGCCTCATGCTAACGGCTAACAGTTCAATGTCTCTGTTACACAGTTGTTCTTTGACTGTGACGTGGTTTGATCTACACCACCTCTCATGAACAAACATGGAGAGGCCTCCTCCTCTTCTCTTTCCGCTCTCCCTTGTTCTTTCTGCGCCCAGGAGGTGAAAATGGTCCAAAGCAACAGTATGATCCGGGATTTCTGGGGGTTAGCCAGGTCTCTGTGAGCAAGATGATGCTACAGTCTCTGTAATCCCTTTCATAGCGTGTGAGAGTCGCCAGCTCTGTTGTCTTATTTTGAAGGGGCCGCACGTTTCCCATGACAACCCCTCGGTACCGCGGGTCTGAAGCGGTTCTTCGTCTCCCTTAATTTGGCACCAGCGCGCCTGCCCCGCCGTGTCTTTCTCAAAATCTCTCCCGGGATGGTGTGCTTTCTCCCGGGAAAAAGAGACGCGGCTCCGGTGCCGCGCAGCGCGAGGAGCTGCTCCATAGAGTAGACACGCCGGGAGAGGGGGGGGCGCGTGTCCGACACACATGCCGCGACGAGACGAAAAAACACACAATAATCCAGCCGAATAAATCCAAATCAACGCGTGTCCAGCGCGTGTCGGTTTGTACACATCCGGCAAGTGGATGTATGGAAAGTGTTTACAAAAAAAAATAAAAAAATTTAAATGAAAAAGGCAGAGAAGTTAGAAAAAGTTGGGAAAGAGAGGGAGCGTCGTAACAGGCAGCACAGTTTTGTCCAGAGTCTACGGTAGAGTACGATACTCTGCTACAATGGATGTGAACAGATTCTACAGTACGCAAAATACTATACTCTGCTAAAAGAAATCAACGAGTTATCATCATCACAGCGACAACGATAATATGGGTGCTGAACACCTGTATTATGCGCCGGACAATCGGTAAAACATGTGACAAAAGAGACAGCAGAGAGGCGAAGGTAATCTCGCCTAATCCATGTTCCAACAGATCAACGTACACGACTGTGTATACCGGTAAAGAGAAAATAGAGGGAAGAAAATTAGTGATCAACTTGATGGAAGGTTATAATGTGTAATGTGAAATGTATAATTGACATGACAGTAGCTGAAGAAACGCAATGGCATATTGTTGCCACTGTTGTTTGCACTACCTAAGAGTGCCTTTTTTATCTGCTACAACATAACTACATGCAATGTTAATGAGATTATGAATTGAGATGGGAAATGTACCAGTTCATATGTGTCATAGGTGTGACCGAAGCGAGCAGCGGAAGAAGGTCTCTTAAGAAACCAAGCGAGGACGTATGGTGGTGTGGGGACACAGTGCTGAGAGGGCACTTGGAAGCCAAAGGGACTAGGACGTTGTGCCTATGTATCTCTTTTGTGGAAAGCCATAGTCATAACAAAGACTAGCATCACCCAGAGCCATACCGCAAGGTCAAGGTCGAGAGGTTAGTGGACAATCTGGTCCCAGTAGCACCTGATACTACGTATTTGATTCTATTGGGGTGTCCAGAGAGGTCCCTGACGAGTCAAACTGACTGACCAGAGAGCAGCGGGTTTAAGAGCTTTCCGCTTGTACTTCTATATTTCCTATCACACCGCACAAAATCATAGACAGAATAAATTGTCTGTTTGTCAAATTACAGAGATTGACCAATCTGACTCAAAATTTAGGACAGTAAGGCAGTAGACATGTTGTGGGCCGAGAGAAAAAGAGTTTGTTCAATGTTTGAGAACTGTGCTTAACTTTTTGAGTGTAAAAGTGTCATTTTAACACCTATATGAAAGACATGTTGAAAACTGAAAAGAGTAATATGTTTGGCATATGAGACAGTAGACTAATGCTTTGATAAACAGGAGGGAAATGTGATAAAATGTAAATATGATTATATTTCTGTGATGTATTTTATCTGCATAATAGTGATATATTATCTGCATCATTAGTCTAAGAGAAAAACAGCATGTGACACTGTATTTGTGAAGGTATCGTAAAGATGGGCCAAAGAATGTTGCCCCAGGGCGTGCAACAGCCGAGGGGAGTTTGGGTAATGTTTACCCAAACTTTATCTCTAGGAAAAATACCAACTGTTGTAAAAGACAAGTGCCTTGATGTGAAGCTGACCAATGAGAAATGTGACCCGCCTATCCCATAATATCTAATAAAACCAACCTGCATGAGGAAAAAACGGTGTGAGACGCAGGAGGGTCACCAGGCTGCTTACAACAGCCTGGCTGACGCAGCCCGGCGTTTTCTTCCATGCATGCCATACAAACGTCTAATATTTCTGTGTCGTTTCATATTCTAAGTTGAATTGTGTTCTCTGTGTGTTAAGGAATAGCATTGGTGTACGTCTCATTCCATGACAAAGACGTTCCCAACAGACCCTCACAATGCGCTTGGGTCTGCCAAGTCTGTCCGGCTTCCTCCTCCGCCAGCGGATCCAACTCACCACCAGGTGGTGATTGGTTGACAGCTCTGCTCCTCTCTTCACCCGAGTGTCCAAGAGGCGCGGCCGGAGGTCAGATGACACGACAACAAAGTTGATAATTGACCTACGGCTTAGGGTGTCCTGGTGCCACGTGCACTGAAGACACCCTTGTGCTTGAACATGGTGTTCGTTATGGACAATCCGTGGCTAGCACAGAAGTCCAATAACTGAACACCGCTCAAGTTCAGATCGGGGAAGCCGTTCTTCCCGATCACCCCTCTCCAGGTGTCACTGTCATTGCCCACGTGGGCGTTGAAGTTCCCCAGCAGAACAACGGAGTCCCCGGTCGGTGCACTGTCCAGTACCCCTCCCAAGGACTCCAAGAAGGCCGGGTACTCTGCACTGCTGTTCGGCCCGTAGGCCGACACAACAGTGAGAGCCCTGTCCCCCACCCGAAGGCGTAGGGACCCTCTCGTCCACCGGGGTGAACTCCAACATGTGGCGGCTGAGCTGCGGGGATATAAGCAAGCCCACACCAGCCCGCCGCCTCTCCCCACGGGCAACATCAGAGAAGTGGAGCGTCCAGCCCCAGGAGATGGGTTCCAGAGCCCAAACTGTGCGTGGAGGTGAGGCCGACTATATCTAGTCGATACCGCGCAACCTCCCGCACAAGCTCAGGCTCTTTCGACCTTTCGGCTATTTTGAACTCCTGAACGTTAACGGATACCATTTTTTTTCGACCAAGATCAGTGAAAAATTAGTTTTTGGGTGTCTAAATTTGTTTTTAATAATAATCAAAATACATTACGGCAATAAGGGCCTTTTTCATCATAGACTGTAAAAACATACCTTAAGTCAGGACAAGTAAAACTTTATATTATGGCCCCAACCTAAAAGTCGGCCACACCTCATACTTTACCTTTTTCCACCTTGGATTTTTAGTCAAAAGGCTTGAAAATTTGTCAAAATGAATTACATCCATGTGCAATTTAGAGTTAATTATTTATCATTAAACATTTGAATGAAGTGAAAAAACTTTGACAGAGAGAATTTGGCACAGACCTTCTTCTTACCATTCTAATAGAAAAAGCCAATCATGGCATACCTCTCTATCTGCAAGCATGTTACCGTGGCAACCTGACAAATATTGTCATTGACTTACATGCGTTTTGGTTTACAAGCATTTTAATTTTTTATTGTATATTAATGATTTACCCAATGCTTCAGTGAAACTTTTTTAAATCTTATTTGCAGATGATACAAGTGTAGTTTACTCCCACAAGGACTTGAATATTCTGCCTTCTTTGTATTTACATTAAAAATGTCCACACAGCAAATCCCCTCTAATGTTTGCCCCTATATGCTGAATGACACGACCTTCCAAACCAGAATTTTGTTAGTTTTTGATATATTATTCAAATGGGTCTCTTGTGAATATCTAATGTATATTCTTTCTTTACTCATGTTGGTTATCAACAATTAATCAATTAATTGGGTTCAATATGCCGTTGACATTAAAGGATGTCACTTGGCTTTAAACTCTATGGTAGAACACAACATCTAAACATAGGAAATACAAAAACAGGAAACAAATAAAAGGATAACATAGAAAACAAAAGGGTTGGGTCATGCTGAAAACATGCATCGAACCCTAACCTTTTCATAGTTTGTTTAATTCAACTTTGCTTTAAAGCGCAAACTATGGCCAATTCTTATCAAACTTCCGTATGATTAGTAACTTGATCACAATTTGAAAATGCCCAGAAATCTAAACATGAGTGGAATGGAAGAGCTGAACAATAAGTTGTGATCACATTTAAGAATAAAAGAGGTTTTGCCTACAAGAGTGTTTTAATTAAGTGTTTTTTGTTTTAAAGCTTTCTATAAGTTATGTTACTTTTACTTCTGTACCTACTTGCTTTGCAACAAGGAAATTTCCCCATTGTGTGGACAAATAAAGGCTTATCTTATCACAACATTATAGAGTTTGAGCTGGAACAGGTGGTGTCATATTCAATCCCAAAGATGTGATCGTTGTCAGTTGAAAGGACTTTATTAAGATTAATATGGAAAATGTGTGGAGCCAACCTCAAACAATATTTGTAGAGCAACAGACATTAATATATCAAGTCTATTTTACTATTGGTCTTTGGGTTAGACTAAAACTTTATGGTATATTTAATGTGGGTAAGGATGATAATCTTGACCCTCCCGAACAAGTCAAATGCAGATTTTTTTTTTAACCCAGTTCCACTCTGTAGTCCACCCCCTTTTGGGAACACAAAGTAGTGTTACTTTCTCTTGAGATATGTAAATGGCCACTTCACTGTAATCAGCTTTAGGACTGGCAGACTCACCAGTATGTGGTTTTTCCTCTGGGATGCAAAGAGGGACAGGACACCTGGAATAGCCATGATCTGGAAAGTTAGAAAAGATATTTGAAATATGTGCCATTTTTCATTAGTACCTACTTGGCTCTACTCTATTCGGCTTTGAGCTTGTGGCCCCACTCAGCACTGATTGCATGAATTCCATTACAACTGGTGGTACAAGTGGTGCTGTGAACTATATATCAGCATAATATATAAAATCATAAATATCAGCAATACCAGTGGCGGGCCGTGGGTCTGGGGCTTGGGCCTTCAGTACACAGTCCCACCCGAATTAATCCACCTCTTATTACCATATTACCATCATTATAATGCCATGGCTCTAGACACTATACATTTAGACAGAAACGCAGTTCAATCAGGCGTTTCCTCACCTTGTCCTGTCGGTGTCCGCGCGTTCTCCACGCGGTTCCCCGCACGTTCTCCGTGCCGATGTCCCCGCGTTCTCCATGCCGTTCCCCGCGCCGTTCTCCGTGTAATCTCCCCGCCGGTGTCCGCGCGTTCTCCGCGCCGTTCTCCACGCTGATGTCCCTGCGTTCTCCATGCTGTTCTCCGCGCCGTTCTCCATGCAATCGCCACGCCAGTGTCCGCACGTTCTCCGCGCCGTTCTCCGCGCGTTCTCCACGCCAATGTCCCCGCGTTCTCCATGCTGTTCTCCGCACCGTTCTCCGCGCCGTTCTTCGTGCAATCTCCATGCCGGTGTTTGTGCGTTGTCCGCTCGTTCTCCGCGCCGTTCTCCGCTCGTTCTCCACGCCGGTGTCCGCACGTTTTCCGCCGTTCTCCGTGCCAGTGTCCGCGCTTTCTCTGCGCCAATGTCTGCGATGTCCAAACTTTGAAAGTAGGGAACGAACCCGCCTGTAACAGGCTTTGCAGCGTTGGTATCGGACGACCTCTCCTTACAATGTCTAATTTTTCTTGAAAAGTTCGTCTTGAGAAAGGCATTATAATTATATCCTCGACCAAATTGATATCTTTTCCTCCTTTCACCATTGTGGGTCGAAAAAACAGCTTAGTAGTACACGGATTAATGCGTCTGTCAAATCCAGTTTCCTCGTTCTGAGGTTCTGCAGACCCCGCCCGTAGGACCTGCTTCTCAATATTGGTGATCCAATCAAAAGATGTGCACATGATGCACCTGCTAGATGGCTCCTGAGCAACAGCAGCAGACGTACAAGAGCCAACTCTGAAGCTGATTGGTTGACACATCATTTTCATTTCCATTCACTTTAAGCTACAAGCACCAGCACTGTTGAGGTCTGAAGGCCTCGGCAGATTTTAGATCCCTGGCAACACATGATGGCTGAATATGATTGGATCAAATATCTAACATAAAGACCAGCCCTCCACATCTCAACCTGGGGCAGAAGCAGTGCAACCAAGAGGAAAGTCATGAAATGAAGAGTATAACTCTTACGCTGGAGATTAATGTAATAAATAGTTGTGGGAAAACAATATTTTCCCACAAATATTTATTATACATTATTATATATATATATATTTAAATTATATTCTGATTATGTTTAGGCTAGCAGAGAAGGCCTTGCTGGCCCTCACGGCCCACCACTGAGCAATACTGTTACAGCAACTGCCAATAAATCAGAGTGAAGCAGACGGAATTACAGACACAGAAGAGTTATACAAACAGAATAGCAAACAGGACAAATAAATGTTATCTCTTGTGAAGCTTAAAGGCGGTATGGACGATTTTTCGGCAATTTGAGAACGCAGGCGGAAGTGCGCATGCGCACTCCCCCGTGCGGACTGATACAACACACACGTGCGTTGGTTTATTAGCGCAACGGAGCGCATCGCATCGCTCGTCTCCCGTAGATTTCTGTCCACTTCTGAGTCAGCTCGAACTGTCTTTCTCAGTCTTCATTTTGCCCCGTACACTGAGGGAACTATACTATGATAGATCCATGCGCTTAGGCACGCGGAAACGTGGGGACGAACCGCACACGGCTGCAGGTGAGCGGTAGGTGCGTTTTATGATTGATACGTGGCAGGACAAATGATTTATCCAAGCCACGAGGAAATACGATACAAAATTTACTGAAAAAAGTCGTCCATACCACCTTTAAGTCAAAGTACCACAGCCAGGAGAGTTACCATAGAGAAAGTTAGTCATGGATAAAACAGACTAAAGCACAAATGTGCTAAAAGTCATGAATTACATGGCGCCATGAACTGAATGAACGGCACTTAATTATGTTTGTGCCAAGCGCCTAAAAGACACACAGGCAAATGTGCGCAGAAACATTATTTAATTCTGTACATATTTAGCACTGATTTAGACTAAACATGAATAAAGACGATGGCAATAGGCCTATTCCATCTAGGAATAACCTACATAGCCTATTTAAATATCATTCCCCTTCTATAAATCTGTGCGCATTGATATAAATGAATTCCAAGTATCCTTGTCAAATCCTGCACTGTTGTGAACAATCAAAAAATTTGATAGCATACATCAGACTGATAACGTAACATTTCAGCAATCTAGAAATCAGATAATGGTCAGATTTGTGGTGTGCTGTCCCAGCTTTTTGAGTAATGGCAATAGGACTGACAAAAAAACGGAGACAGGTATACAATTATTAATATTATCAATCATAAATATTTTATGACCTCAACATTGGGAAACAATGTAATTGAGAGCAATACACATGGTATCTTTATGGTTTCATCTAGCTTAGACAAGCAATTTTATTTTGAGACAGACACCATTTTGTAATTATGAGTTCAATTTTTGTTGCTTTTATACTAGTGAAATTGGTTAACATGTATTTAATAAAACAAACAAAAATACCTAAATATAGTTAAACAGTAAATCATTCGGCGTAATCCCTCATTCGTCCAGACGTGTTCTGTGGTAGAAAATTAGACAGCTGGACACTCAAAACTCTAGATTATTAAATATTTTTCTACAATTATTAAATAGTTCACATTTGAAAAGTTGCCAGGATGGACATCTTGTGTCAAAGGAGACATATATTTTTTCTAGGTAATTTACTTATTACTAAACTAGCTACAAACATAATTAGATTGTCATCAATTTGTTCATTGTAAACCGCAGGTTTCGATCTAGAATTGCTTGATAACTGAAAGGTCCATTGGCTTCCTGTTCAAAACAGAACTGATAAGCCACTCCGATTTCACGAAATTTCCCATGTAACTGCATCAAGTATCAAACATACAAGTTGGTAAGCCTCACCAGCCCGCCCCATACGGGAGTCCTGGTGGTGCTCAACAGGGTGTCCTTCCTAAAGACCATGTCCATAACCCCGCAGATCACACACAGTCCCGCAGAGGCAATCTGCAGCACGCCCAGCACCAGCACTCTCCCCTGGGGGAGCATCAGGTATCGATATCGGTCCATTTTCACAGGAATAATCCCATGCGTCAGGAGCGAAAACTAAACAACCGTCCAAACTTTACCATAGCATTACACCTCTATTCCGTTGGTCAAGTTTGGTCACCTCTGTTTTCTATTAGCATTCAAAAAAATGGTTAAAATGGTTTCACATCAGAGCTGTGGCAAGGTTCACGAGGTTTCAGAAAGTTCATTATTAACCAGAGCTGAGCAGGTGAGACTGACGACTGATTTGTCCCTCAATTTGACCGGGCAGGCTCGCAGCAGCCTGAGCAGGCGAAGGCTACAAGTATAATCCCACAGAATGAACTGGCAGGTGCAGTTTGAACATTGTATTATATTTGTTGTACTGTTTCATGTGGACTATGGAGGATTAACATGACTTAATTAGAATTTAATATACACAAGTATGAATGTAGAAAATAATAAATAAAAAAATAATAATACAACGATAAATTAATAAAATGATCACATTAATAAATAAATGACCATTGGTATAAACCCTACATTTTTATCTTAAAAAAAACATTTCATTTAGGCATTTATTCATGCATTTATATAAAAAAAATATATATCATCTCTTCACATTACTTTGTTTCTATTGTTGCATTTCTTATTTCTTTACATTTTATTTGTATTAATTTCCATATTCATTCATTTCCACTTTTAAATTTGTATTTATGCTTCAATACATTCATATGTATTTCTGCTTTTCAATGTTCCTGCATATATATTTTAAATTTTTTACCTTCCCATATATTTATTTATTTCTTCTTTTTCTGTGTCGATATATGCTGATTGGGTGAGCAAGGTTGACCTCTTTTGTACAAATATACCAAAAATCGCAATGTACAGAAAATGTACAGTAGCTGAATGGTAGGCACTCTGATCCGAAGGTAGACTCTGGTAGAGCGGTCAGATCCACTGGCCCGCAGGTTGGCAATGCGATCACAGCTGCCTCAGGTGAATACTGCTGTTGTGTCCATGGGCAAGGCCTGACTCGCCCCCGGTGTCTGCGAACACTGGTCGGCTGGTTCGCTGATGTAAAAGCGATTTGAGTGCCTTGATGATAGATATATATATATATATATATATATATATATATATATATATATATATATATATATATATGGCCGCGGCTCTCCAGCCACGGCGCGGTAAAATGGCCGCACAGTTTCAGGGACCTCAGCACTTCCCTTATAGCCTCATGGCTAACCCTAACCCCAACCCCAACCCCAACAACAACAACCCCAACAACAACAACAATAATAATAAATATTTTATTTGTATAGCGCTTTTCAGGGACCCAAAGACGCTGGACACTTATTCAAAAAAGGGGGGTATTTACAGACAGGCGGGGACAGCACGTACAATACACAATAATGAACAGATAAAATAAACAAGACAGGAGAGGTAGAAAGAAAATGATGGGGATGTAACGGGGGGGGGGGGGGGGGGGGGTAGAAATGTAGACAGTGGGGTAGAGGAGGCTAGGGGTAGGGGAGGTCATAGGCTTGGGTGAAGAGGTATGTTTTTAGGCGGGATTTAAATGTGAGTGAGGGAGTGTGGCAGACAGTTTGGAGGGAGTTCCAGAGTCGGGGTGCTGCTCGGGAGAACGCTCTGTCACCAAAGGTTTTGAGTTGGGATGTTGGTGCAGTCAGGGTGAGAGTGGAGGAGGAGCGGAGGGCTCGGGAGGGGCGGTGGGGGATGAGGAGGTCAGACAGGTAGGGGGGGGCTAGGTGGTGGAGAGCTTTGAAGGTGAGGAGGAGTATTTTGAAGTTAATGCGCTGCTTGATGGAGAGCCAATGGAGAGAGCGGAGAATGGGAGTGATGTGATCACGGGACCGGGTGTGGGTGAGGAGGCGGGCAGCGGAGTTTTGGACCATTTGGAGTCTATGGAGGGAATGGGAGGAGATGCCAGTGAGGCGGGAGTTGCAGTAGTCGAGGCGGGAGGAGATGAAGGCATGGATGAGGGATTCCGCAGCGGGGACGGTGAGGCAGTGTCTGATTTTGGCGATGCGGCGGAGGTGGAAATATGAGGTCTTGACGATGTGGCTGACATGGGGAGTGAAGGAGAGGGTGGGGTCCATGATGACACCGAGATTGCGTACCAGGATGGAGAGGGTGATGGTCGAGGTATCGATGGTGAGTGAAAAGGGACCAGTTTTATCGAGAGTGGATTTGGTGCCAATGAGGAGGAGCTCTGTTTTGTCACTGTTCAGTTTGAGGAAGTTGTGAGTGAGCCATGTTTTTACTGTAGAGATGCAGGTTTCGATGTGGCTGAGGGGAGGGTTTTGGGTGGATTTGGTGGTGACATATATCTGGGTGTCGTCAGCGTAGCAGTGGAAGTCCAGGTTGAGTTGGCGGAGGATGTGACCAAGGGGGAAGAGGTAGCAGATGAAGAGGAGGGGGCCGAGGACTGAGCCCTGGGGGACCCCTGTGTTACTGGGGAGAGGGTGGATGAGTGACCGGAGAGGGAGATGAACTGTTGCCTGTTGGTGAGGTAGGATGTGAGCCAGTCAAGTGCAGGGCCCTCAACACCTAACCCTAACCTTAACCTTAACCCTAACCTTAACCCTAACCCTAACCTTAACCTTAACCCGGCGTGGTCTAAAACGGCGCTAAAACGCGATCAAATAGCGCAGCAGTTTCAGCGGCGCGCCGCGGCTCTGCAGACACACAATATATATACTATTTTACCATTTAACAAAGTTCAAGTTTTCATAAATGTGACCAGCCGTGGTTAAACATTTATTGTCATTTGTCGATAAACAGAATTCACAGGTGATTCAGTGCAACACAAACAACAAAACATTGAACACTGAGCACTAAACGGCATGATATGTACATAATGAAATATAAGGTATAAAGTTATGTAGCGCAATAGGAAGTGGTGATATGCACATAATAAAAATGTATTAATCCAAGAGTCCAATTACATCAGAGCTCACATCCACATCCTCATATTCGTCAGTGCACTCTTCTGCAGTTCAAGTAACACCCCCAAAAGTCCGACAGAGAAAGCTGAAAACTAGCGATCTTTCACGGCTTAATGTATGCTTTTAATGCTGCCAATACAGTTATGTGATACATGGACTGGCTACTTCATGACTCCAACTTGCACATTCTGCAAAAAAAAACGAAAATTACACATTTAAAAATAAAAAAAACCTTCATTTGTCTTTTTCTCCGTTTCGTTGAGGCCGACTCGTGGCGGTTTTTAGGGTGGCGAGTCACATATATATACGTTTCAAACTTCGTCTTTTAAGCAAATTCACTTCACACAGCCAATAAACCCTAACTTCGCACTGCAAGCCAAAAACCTGGCAGACAGTCCATGGCGCTGGCACGGGTCGAACGGCATTAAGTGTGACTGGTGTGTTCCTGTGTTGTGTGATTTTTATGGTTGTGGTGCGTAGAGTAGTCACGGGACACAGTTCAACTTTTGGAGGCACTCTCCGTTTATTCTGGTCAACATAAAAAACAGGTCCAGCCCAAACTCTTCCCCACACGGAGTTATCAAAAGGGCGTAAACATACCTGGTCAAGATAAAAACTGGGAAAATAAACATGTGCCACTACACCGTAGATCCAGCCCAAACTACAAAGAAGATGATAACAATCAATCAATCAATCATTATATAACACATAAAACACGAGGGATGACTCACCTATTCCCCACATGGAGTTATCAAAAGGGTAGAGGAAGTCACCACCCTCAAATTTATACCAGTGCACCAGGGGGAACACACAAATAAGTAGGGACTGGAGGACCAAGACAGCACAGTAAATCAAATACCAGGTATATAAACACAATATTAAATAAAAATAATTACGGTTTTGTGTAATTATAATACAATAATATATGGACTCATGTAAAAAATGATATTATGACCCCACCTTAAATCATGCAGGAAGTCATTATATACGGGATTGACAAAAGTGCACCCGGTCCAAGTTTCTTAAACATTTTTAATTGGAAAATGTGAATAGAGCATTTTGGGAAAAATGTCCAAGCTGAACGTAATTATAGGCAAATTATGTTGCTATCTCATAAAATGGCACTCTACACCCTACCTATATATATATATATATATATATATATATATATATATATATATATATATATATATATATATATATATATATATATATATATATATATATATATATATATATATATATATATATATATATACATACATATATATATATACACACATATATACATACATATATATGTACATACATACATATATATATATATATATACACATACATATATATGTATTGACACCCATTTCATAACTTGAGACACGCGTTTTATAACCTTTCCTGTGTAAAGTCTAAGGTGCATTAAAAGAAGGAGGACATTTTGCAAGTGTCTCTACTTGGGACAGAGATGCTGTCCTAAGGAAACCACCTCTCGTTGGTCCTCCCAGCCTGAGTGTGTTTCGGTGCATGTAGACTGTCCCTACTATACCGTGGTGCTTGTATTTTCAGGAGCCATCCATCCATCCATTTTCTGCAGCTTTATCCGGGGCCGGGTTGCGGGCGCAGCAGTCTGAGCAGGGACTCCCAGACTTTCCCCTCCGCAGACACTTCCTCCAACTCCTCCGGGGGGATCCCGAGGCGTTCCCAGGCCAGCCGAGAGACATAGTCTCTCCAGCGTGTCCTGGGTCTTCCCCGGGGCCTCTTCCTGGTGGGACATGCCTGAAACACCTCCCGAGGGAGGCGCCCAGGAGGCATCCGGAACAGATGCCCGAGCCACCTCAGCTGACTCCTCTCGACGTGGAGGAGCAGCGGCTCTACTCCGAGCTTCCCCCGTGTGGCCGAGCTCCTCACCTTATCTCTAAGGGAGCGCCCAGCCACCCGGCGGAGGAAACTCATTTCGACCGCTTGTATCCGCGATCTTGTTCTTTCGGTCATTACCCAAAGCTCATGACCATAGGTGAGGGTAGGAACGTAGACCGACCGGTAAATTGAGAGCTTTGCCTTTCGACTCAGCTCCTCCTTCACCACAACGGTCCGATGCAGCGACTGCGTCACAGCAGCCGCTGCACCGATACGCCTGTCGATCTCACGCTCCATTCTTCCCTCACTCGTGAACAAGACCCCGAGATACTTGAACTCCTCCACTTGGGGCAAGGACTCCCCAAGGATCCAGATATTTTAATTTCCCTGTATTTTCCAAAAGTCTCTACAATGCAGGCATTATACATTCTTTGTGTTTATAGAACTTAAACACAACAATGACACAGTATGCACCAATGAACTTTATTTTCCACATACGTTATAAAAACTTTTATACTTCAAAGACAATTTAGGTTGGTGTCCACTCCATTATTTGAACATTTGTATTAATTTTTTTGATATTTTAAAAAAAATTGTGAAATATACATTAGTATATAGCATAATTTGACTTGTAGATACTAGTGAGTTCTTGCATAGTTTTCCATAGTAATTGTTCCATCTCAATTTGATTTATTTATTTAGAAAAGGGACGATTCAATTTTCCTGTCTCAATTACACTAGCCTCTGAAGTACCTCAGACTTGAGGTACAGATGAGTCCACACGAGTCCCAAGCTCCTAATGAATATTTAACTGTACATCTTTTGCTTAAATTGGCTTTTGCATTGTCATGTGCTCTCATTTGCTGTGGATTCTTTCCCATTTGTGTCCATTGCTGTAATTTGCTCTTAAACTGTCCACATTTGTGTGGCCTGCACTCTTATTGGCTGTTGGTTTGTTGAAAGTGTTGTAGTGCCTGTTTGTACCAGTCAGGAGCTTCTGGAGCACTTTTTTCCAACGGCTCCTGGTCATAATCGTAGGAGACCGTCAGCTCCTCATCTTTGTGCACTGGCCTGAGAGTTTGGATGCACTTGATGGGTCCAAAACGAGGGTGAACATACCTGCACACACAAAAAACAACACACGACCACATTTTTTAAATTATAATTATTCCGTTTTATTTTTTTGAGCATTTAAACATGTGTTGTATCCTCATCATACACATATCTGGAGTTTCCTTTGCATCCCCTCCAGCAACTTTCTGAAAGCCCTTTCCTTGGTCCTGGTTCCCTTCGCACTTGTCTTCTCACTTGTTTCCTCCCTCCCCTTTTCGAGTCTAACTTTTAAACTTGCTCCGCTACTGACCGCTCATTTGGCGATATAAAGCATATCTGAAGAATATGCGAAGAGAATGCATGTGCATTCGCTTCTTTTTCACTTGGATCCCACCGAGAAGTAACGTGAGTGCATCTTGTTCCTGAAATGCCTCACTCACCACAGTGAAGCACCACTTCTACACCGTCCCACTGCAGACTGGTGACTGACCTGCCCCGTCTGCGCAGCTTAGGGAGAGAAGAGCAGCATATTTGTCTTGTTTCCTCCTCACACAGTTGCGCCAATATGTAATGTATATTCTCTGGGACTAGCCATAATATTGTGGCCATCACTAGTGTAGGATTTTAGGTAGTTAATGTTCATATTCATATTTAAAAAGGGGCACCATCTGAAGCTTGTTCAGCAAAAACATTAATACCTACTAATTTTCTGAAAAGGGAGTACTCGATTCATTGACTGAAAAGATCAATAAAAAGGGTCTATAAACCAGGACAATTTTGTGCGGTTTAATAAATGAAAAATATGAAAGCAATTAATTACACATTTGGTTACACAGGCTGTGCCCGGGCTAAACTTTTTAAAAGAAACACTGGTGGGTTGGGATGATGGTGGCTTAGTGCGGACATTCTTGTCTGACTGCGGCCGTTCCCGTGGTAATAATCAATTCACCTGGGGAGCCCTGATATTTCTACGTGGGACCAGACATATGAAGAGTTTGGACACTTTTTTTGTGAACATTCGTGAAAAACCACACAGAGAATCAGGCAATGCTACCATCAAGCTAGCTGCACCAGCGCAGGCCCCTGCTCGGCCGGAAACAGGTTCCAGATCGAGTTCTGCAGTTGCTTTGGCTCCAGCTCTGAGTCGGACAAGGTGGTGGAGATGGACTCGGCGGGTTTATGGGAAATTACTGACAAGAATACCAAGACAGTGGGCACAAAGAAAGGCGGATAGACTGGCAAAATTGACAAACCGGGTGCGTGTTTTGACAGACTAACTGGAAAACCGAGAACGCAGATGTAATATGTGGATTGTCGCTATTAAAGAGAACACAGAGGAAAAGGATATGGAGACTTGAATACCCTAATATCTCAATCTTCCAGCTAAAGATGGGAAAATAAAGATAGACCATGCACATTGCTCTCTGGCCCCCAAGACCTATTATACGGAAGTTCCACAACTTCAGTGACAAACAGCGTGTCATGGCTGGATGCAGACTTCTCGCTGCAGAATCCTGCCTGAGAGAGAAGAACATGGAATACGCTCTGCTCTATCCTGCAACGCTGAGGATCAACGTGAATGGAAGAACACAAAGATTAACTTCAGCGGAAGGGGGACCTGTACTTTACTGGACATATCTGAGTATTTGCCCAATGTGGGTCAGTGTGTTCCACTTTCGCTTTGTGAATGCCCTAGTGAAAGAGGTATATCAACTGTAACTTTTTTTTTTTTACCTAGAAAATAGTTTTCCCTCCACTCTCTGATCTCTTTTTGGATCAGCCTTTGAGCTCTTTGCACTTTTTGGCATGAGCTTTTTTTTTTGCAATTTGTTTTTCTATTGTGTGTGGTTGTTGTGATTCCTGTTTGTGTGTTGTGTTCGACCAGAGAGTTGTGTAACTAAAGTAATATTGTAAGAATGATTTCAACATGTTAAATACCAATTTATACAAAATATGAATAGCATCTTTTAATACTAGAACATTTGCAATGGCTGAAGCCATTGCTAGAGTGTCTGAGTCTCTCCCTCTCCCCCCCTCTCTCTCCCCCTCCCGTGTGTGTAGGTGTGTATGTGTGTGTAGTACTTTTGTGTAAAAGTACTGCATGTCTCCCCCTCTCCCTCCCTCTCTCTCTCTCTCTCTCTCCCTCCCTCTCTCCCCCTCCCCCCTCTCCCTTCCTCTCGCCCTCCCTCCCCCTCCCTCTTAGCTTAGAAAAGCTTAGAAGCTTAGAAAACAACAAGCAGAAATAACTATTTTTAAAATACAAACAAGACCAAATACAATGAGCATTTGAATCCTTCAACTAAAACTTTTCACTAAGAAGAAATTAAATCTGGACATGCAATCTGGACACATTCAATTTACATGCCATGACCGAAGAGCAAAACAAATAAATGGTGCGGAAATAACAACTATTGAAAAAGTGCAATCAAAACACAATAAATCTCCGGAGAGTGACAGGTTCCCATCAGAGTAGTGTAAAGCTTATTCCTTTGTTTTTTATCAACTTTTAACTGGGCCCTTAAAAAAGCTCTGCTTCTTTGTGATTTTAATAATAATAATAATAATAATAACTTTTATTTATATAGCGCTTTTCAGTGACCCAAAGACGCTGAACATAATAAAAAAAGGGGGGGGTATTTACAGACAGGGGGGACAACACGTACAGAACACATTAATATACAGATAAAATGAACAAGACAGAAGAAGTAGAGAGAAAAAGATGGGGATGTAACAGGGGGTAGAAGTCTAGGCAATGGGGTAGAGGAGGCTAGGGGTAGGGGAGGTCATAGGCTTGGGTGAAGAGGTATGTTTTTAGGCGGGATTTGAATGTTGTGAGTGAGGGAGAGTGGCGGACAGGTTGGGGGAGGGAGTTCCAGAGTGGGGGTGCTGTTCGGGAGAATGCTCTGTCGCCAAAAGTTTTGAGTCGGGATGTTGGTGCAGTCAGGGTGAGAGAGGAGGAGGATCGGAGAGCTCGGGTGGGGCGGTGGGGGATGAGGAGGTCAGACAGGTAGGGGGGGGCAAGGTGGTGAAGAGCTTTGAAAGTGAGGAGGAGTATTTTAAAGTTTATGCGCTGCTTGATGGGGAGCCAGTGGAGAGAGCGGAGAACGGGAGTGATGTGATCACGGGACCGGGTGTGGGTGAGGAGGCGGGCAGCGGAGTTTTGGACCAGCATTTTTCCTGCTGTGTGAAGCACTTTGAATTGCCTTGTGTATGAAATGTGCTGTACAATAAACTTGCCTTGCCTTGCCATGGTCCAACATCAAGAATCAAAATGACTGGTCATTTGACAGACTCAATGACTTTGAAGAGATGGGTGAGGCAGGATAGTGCTTGGTCCCCTCGTTAGCTTTGGAACTTGGAACCATTGACCCACTATAGAGCTCATTCACGTGACGTCACACGACCGCCCCCGGGCTTGTTTTGCCATATTGTCCGTCAGCTGATCGTGTTTACCACTACAAGCCAATTCAATACTGCCGCCTGTCTGCTTTGATTTACAACGAAACACGGCTCGAAGAGGCTCAAAACCTTGTTAATGATATCAGACGCTTCACTATAATAAAATGGTGAAGGTATGTGTGGCAGTTGGGTGCAGCAACCGGGAAGATAAACGGCGAGATCTGAAGATCTGAATCGTAAATGTCCGGGTACGAGATATCTGGAAGAGTCGATGATTTAGGCATCAAATATGGATCCGAGTTGATTGATCGCAGCCTTTCTAAATATCGACCTTTATGTAGCTCATCCAAGGAGTTTGTGGAATCTGAACGCACTGAGGCCTCCATAATTCATGTTTGAGATCACTTTCCACACTCTATCAGTGCATAGGACAGCAACAAGTGGCTGACGATATGGCGGCATAGTATGCGATCAGGTTTTGTGACGTCGGTGAATGAGCTCTATATTAGACAATCGGAAACAATTTATGGTGTCTCAATTAATGGGACAGAACATAAAATTGCCTGCTATGTAGATATGCTATATCTGACCAAACCAGAAATATCCATTAAACACAACAGTAAGTAACACACACAGTAAGTTGTGGTAATGTAACACTTTAACTGCCATTATACACCTAAGAAGAAGAACCACCGCACAGAAAGCAGTCTGTGTGTGACAGTGGTGGACCTGCAGTGATAAAAGTGGTCACTTTCACTCACTGATCTCTTAAATCTAACTGACAAACTCTGCAATGTAAACTATAGGGAAACTATTACATGAAAACATCAAACAAAAAATATCTACAATAAAAAAAAACTGGAGGAAAAATCAGACATTGATGTGAAAATGTGACCTGTGAACTAATAGTTACTCAAAAATGGACTTTGATCCCATACTTAAGTCAAGTCAAAGGATGGAAAATGTAAAAATTTATGTTTTGCCCAGAATTTTATCTATTCCAGACTCTCCCGATTACCATCCCCAACCGGCTGTTTGATGAAAGGAATAAAACAATCTCAAGATTTGTATGGCAAGGCAAGAAACCTCGAATCTGATTTAAAACTCTACATTTATCAAAAGAAAAAGGAGGTAGGGATTTGCCTTGTCTGAAGGATTACCGTAATTTATGGGATATACAGCGCTCCTGAATAAAAACCACGCCAACAAAATTCACAAAGAAAAAATAAATTGTCAATAAGCCGCAGGTGCCCACGTTGTAAGATGAGACATATTTTAAAAAATGTATATACCGTATTTTCTGCACGAAAAGGCGCACTGGATTATAAAGCGCACTGTCAATAAATGGTCTATTTTGTATAATTGTTCATATATAAAGCGCATTAAGCGAAGCAAAACAGATAAGTCAGTCAGTTGAGCTTTATTCAACACTTTCAACTCATTCAGCTCAACATTGTTCAAACGTTAATGATCGTATTTACAACAACTCTCAGTCAGTTATAACACGCAAAAAATACAACACAATACACTCACTTTTTCAGTTCAGTCCTAGTCCACAAATCCGTGTGTCCTTCAGTGTCCGAGTTTAACAGTTCCCCGTATCCAACTCGCTGCTGTAACCTTCAGTGATGATTCCAGCCTTTGTGAAAGCTTGGACCACAGTTGGGACAGATACTTTAGCCCAGAGTTTAAAGTCTGTGTCATAAGCGTGTCTCTTGGCCATTTTGGGGTCCTTAATTCGGGGGTCCTTTATTTAGGTGTCGAGTTGCTCCTGGTAGTTGTAATGTTGTAGTAATAATGCAGTAATAATGCAGTTTACATTTTGACAAAGCGTCGCGAGCGCCAAAATCACTTCGAGGTCAGTAAGCACAACCAGAATTCAGACATATATTAAGCGCACTGGATTATAAAACTGACAATTTTTGAGGAAATTAAAGGCTTTTGAGTGCGCTTTATAGTGCGGAAAGTACGGTATATATTATTTTAAGATTTTGTTTCAAGTGTAAAATGGGGGATGAGAGAGAAGGGAGAACATACAGTAAATTGTCAGCGTAGGAATTCAAACTCACAACACAGCGGCCAAATACACTTGGAACCTGGCATATGTGTGCTGTTCCATAACCACTCGACTACCGGGCAGCACTGTAACATGATATATTTACACATAAAGATGGTCCACCGTAGTGAATTCTCATTTCCGTGCGGCCGCTGTTGTCGGCCCGTCCAAAATCAGTTTGTCATTAGACTAATTTCTCAGTGAATATGAATTGGATTGTAATAAAATACAGCATTTTGAAGTTAAACATACAGTGAACACATCTGAGTGAGCCGATTTACCGGTATCTGTGTCACATCTGGTTTGGTCTGCTCCTGTGCTTGTATGTAGCGAGTGAGTGTTACATTGTAACATGAGATATTTACACATAAAGATGGTCCACGGTAGTGATGCACGGGTTGTCCGCTGGGCAGGTCTGGCCAAGAAAGTCTCATTTCAATGCGGCAGGTTCTAAACTGCAGATTGCCCTAAATCGCATATTCGCGCTCTACGTGTGTCTTTGCGTTTAGCCGTGTCTAGATTCAGTTCCTCATTAGACTAATTTCCCCGTGAATACGAGTCTGATTGTAATGAAACACAACGTATCCCTTGGACAGTGACCACTGTCCACTGATGTCATCCTCAACAGTGTGTATAAACGCTTGCGCTTCCAGCTAGAGTGCCCCCCCGGTGGCCGATAGCTAGTAAAAATCTATAAATTAGACGCACCGTTGGGTTCAAAGTATGGCAAAAAAGTAGTGGCTTAAAGTACCCAAATTATAGTACTTTGTTCCAGCTCAAATCAGAGCGTTGCTGTACTGGTGTGATCCAGAATAGGCAAGGCAAGTTTATTTGTAGAGCACAATTCCTGCTCAAAGCTATTCAAAGTAGGGGTGCGCCAAAATATCGATATGGCAATATATTGCGATATTTACTCGATTCTCGATGCGTTCTCGTCAAGTATCGATTTTTTAACGTTGTAAAAAGCCGCTATAAATTGCTCTATTCACCATTCCTTTGTTGAGACACTTCTTTGGAGTTAGCTAGGGTCACACAGTGAGAGATTGGCTATGAGCGGAAGAAGTAGTTAATTGTTGCACCAGCAACAATTAAGTCCAAAGTATGGACTCACTTTGGCTTCAACAGTAGCACAGATGGGACAAAGCTCAAAAAGGACTATTCAATATGCAAGAACTGCTTTTCAAAAGTTCGGTACAGTGATCCCTCGCTATATCGCGGTTCACTTTTCGCGGACTCGCTGCTTCGCGGATTTTCATCATGCATTGTGTTCTGCATTCTGATTGGCTAAACAGTCTCTCCGCGTCTTCTCTACCTGTGTGTCAATAACGTTATGGATTACATGTACGTAAAATCGCTTGCCAAATTGAAGTTTGCGAGGCCGGTGAGAGCGCGCGTGTGAGCTGCGGGGCACGCCGGTGAGAGCGCGCGTGTGAGCGGCCGGTTAGAGCGCGCGTGTGAGCGGCGGGACACGCCGGTGAGAGCGTGCGTGTGAGCGGCCAGTGAGAGCGCGCGTGTGAGTGGCGGGACACGCCGGTGAGAGCGCGTGTGTGAGCTGCGGGAGAGAGCGGTGAGAGTACAGTACAAACGTTTATACAGTACTTTTATTTGTTAAACAAATGCTTGGGCCTGTAAAAAGATTTTGTTCCTTGCTTTCAATATTTTATGGAGTATTTCATCATATAATAAAAAATAATAAAGGTTTCTACTTCGCGGATTTCGACTCCCGCGGGTTCATCTTGGAACGTAACGCCTGCGATAAACGAGGGTTCACTGTACACTGGAAACACGACCAGCATGCACAGCCACCTCTCGTGGCATCACCCGGAGCTGTGTGAGAAAGCTGCGGTTGTTGATGGCTCAAAGCCGATACAGCCCGGTGTAAACTCCCTTTTCCAGGCAAAACCGCCACCTTCTTCTGCAAGGGGAAAATCAATCACAATTGGATCGCTATTTACATGTGTTTGTCTCCATCCTTACAGCAAAGTGGAGAACGAGGGACTCCGCTTTTTTGCTGCAAATTTTAGAGCCACGCTTTGACATTCCCTCTCTCGGAAAGACTTCCTGCACTTTACGACAAGACCCAAACTACAGTTAAGTCTGCACTTGAATTGGCCGAAAGAGTGGGGCTCACAAGGGCCACCGAGTCCTACATTACAGTCACGGTACACTCATAGTATTGTTTATACAGAATGTTCTCTAAGGCAAGGCAAGTTTATTTGTACTCTACTGCAATATTACACCCAAATGGTGTCAAGTGTGTTGTAAAAAACAGTATAAATGATTGCAGCACAAACAAAAGGTGTATGTTAGTATTTGCAACTACTACTAACATACACAAGTATAAAATAATAAAATAAATTGGTACCAAAAAAAAGTATTTCTTTAAACATATAATATATCGTGAGTTATTATAGACAATATATCGATAATCGCATCATATCGGTATTGTGAGCTATGAATTGTGTATCATGAGGTACCCAGTGATTCCCAGCCCTAATTTAAAGTGACTCACACAACAGGAAATATGTATTAAAATCACAGAGACATGACAGAAATCCCAAAACACTTTAAGACATAAAAGAGAAGAGTGCAAATAGAATCCTTTCAGTCATATGCACAGCTAAACAAGACTGTTTTTAGTTTAGATTTGAACCTTGTTTAAGTAGAGGCCTGTCTAATATCTTCAGGAAGACTGTTCCAGATTTGAGCTGAATAAAACTGAAACACAAATACCCATGTTTAGTCCTGACTCTGGGCACCAGCAGGACGCCGGTCCCTGAGGTCCTCAGAGTCCGAGATGTACTTTGGTGCTAGGCCATGGAGAGACTTGTTCACAAGCAGAGCTACTTTAAAGTCTATTATCTGCGCCACAGAGAGCCAGTGAAGAGGACTAATGTGATCATACTTCTTGGTGATAGTCAGGACCCGAGCAGCAGGATTCTGGATGGACTGCAGCTGTTTTACAGCTTGTTTGGAGAGGCCAGTGATCAGGCCGTTACTGTAGTCTAATTTACTGGAGACAAATGCATGGATAAGTCTCTCCACTATACTTTTGATTTTAGCAATGTTTTTTAGATAGTATAAAGCTGCTGATGTTATGACTTGAAATGGTTGTTAAAAAATTCGAGTCCAAGTCCATTATTACCTCCAGATTTCTAACTTGATTTGTAGGTTATAGAGTGAGACTCTGGAGGTGACTACTAACATTTTCTCTTTGAAGCCCAATGGAAAAATATTGGGCTGTGCAGGCCTTACAGGCCAATGATAGAAGGTCGAGTCATTTGGAGGTAGTCTAGAATCCCTGGGTAAAATCTGTGCTTACAACATGGAAGGAGCTAATCAAAACATACAAACTACACAAAGATGTTCAAATCTTAAACTGGTGTGCTTATGACCAAGGTTTTGTGACTAGAACTGACCTGCGATTCAAGGTTGCGGAAATGTTTAATGAACTTGTGCTAAAATTTATGCTAGCATTTGCAATTGTACTTGCAGTATTACTTTTTAAGTAGTGTAAAAGTAGACAGTTTTGGTGCCAAAACTCGGGAGACAGCGGGATTTCGTTTGATTCTTTAGAAGTGAATTCTCTCTATAAAACCCGGAAACATTCTTCAGAAGCAGGAATTCTCAATTTGAAATCCAGGACAGTGGGAACTCTCAATTTAAAACAGGGGAACATTCTTCAGAAGCAGGAATTCTCAATTTGAAACCCGGGATAGTGGGAGTTTATCCAAAGATGATGCTACAACTTGTTGAATGTCTGAACAAACGAGACGTCAGAGCCCCCTTCAAGATCTGACCTACGCAAAAATAAGCATGCACCATCATTAAAAGGTAAGCTGCAGAGCCTTTTTATTGACTTTCTGCACAATTATAAGATTAAATGAATAATTTATGCGTGGTCAGAATCTGTGTCCAAGGCTTGGTAGAAATAGAAAAATGTATATGGTTAAGTAAGTTGTGTTAAAAGAAATAAGCAGTAATGAATAGTACATGTGTAAGGAAAAAGGCCTAGAAAAGTTACGTGTAAAAGTACACGGTAACAAGTAGCTACAGTGTTTTATGCTTTTTCAGAAGAAAAGTAAGTAGTAGCTACAGTGTTTTATGCTTTTCCAGAAGAAAAGTAACAATTAGCTACCGTGTCAATTATAAAGGACAATGCTTTTTGGTCTTTAAACTGAAAAACATTGAAAGAGAGGCAAAAGTTGCAGACAAAAATAGTAAAATATCATAATATGCAAAAAAAATAAGCATAGTAACTAAACTCTAAATCTATTTTTCACACTAGGACTGTGGAATGGAATGGAAACAAACGCCCTTTCATCCTCCACGCTCAACTATTTGGACTGCTTGAGTCCTGAATTTATGAAAAAATTATTAAATCAAATAGTTTTTTGGCCATAAGGTTTTTTGGCCCCCCTGGCACTTTTGCAGGACAATTGGACAGAGTCGGATCCACCAAGTAACCTTGTTAATGGTTTCAGGTACAAGTTGACCTGTCCTTAGCACAGGAAATGGCTAAGGACAGGTTAGTTGGTGCGCAAGGTAAAATGAAAAAACTGTATGATCGTCATTCTGTGTACAGTTTCTCCTTGGTGACCAGGTGCTAGACCTGTTGCCCTTAGTTACGTCGCCATTTCAAGCTAAATTTTCCTGTCCATTGTGTTGCAAAAGCTTTCAGACCTAAACTTATTGATTCCTACTCCAGAACGTAGATGTGAATTTGCTGAAGGCCTATATTTCTCTGTGGAAGATGAGGAGTTAAAACTGCCTAATGAGCTGGGGGAGATGACCCGCCAGATGTGGATGAGGCATGAATGATGGGTCGCCTGCAAAATAAGGAGTGTTTGGTGAATTTGGAAAGCTCTTTGTTATGTTTGGAGACATCTAAAAGTCTACAGTTGGTTAAACTAATTAATGCCTATTTGGGGACATTCCATCACATACTAATGTCTTAAAACATGATATTGAGGTTGGTGAGGCAAAGCCTATTAGACGGCCCTTCTATTGTGTATATCTGGAGAAGCGGAAATTGCATTCCAGTGCTTGATTTTGGTTGTGCGTGGTCTTGATGGGTGTGCTGTGCATCTAGATGTGATAAAATGTGAATATATGATTATATTTCTGTGATGTATTTTATCTGCATAATAGTGATATTTTATCTGCATCATTAGTCTGAGAGAAAAACGGGTGTGTGACAGCATTTGTTTGTGAAGGGGTCGTAAGATGGGCCAAAGGATGTTTACCCTAGGGGGGTGACAGCCCAGAGGAGTTTGGGTAATGTTTACCCAAGGCTTGATCTCTACGGAAAAATACCAAGTGCCTTGATGTGAGAATGACCAATGAGAAATGTGACCCGCCTATTCCAGAATATCTAATAAAACCAACCAGCATGGGGAAAAACGGGGTGAGACGCAGGAGGATCACGCTGATATTTCTGTGTCGTTTCATGTTCTAAGTTGAATTGTGTTCTCGATGTGTTACGGAATAGCATCGGTGTTTGTCTAATTCCATGACACTAGATGACCTGGTTGTTTATTCTGATACCTGGCAAGGAAATCTCTGCCGCCTTAAAGCCATTTTCGACAGCTCAGCTAAAGCAAAATTAACTGTAAATCTCGCATAATGTGAGTTTGCCTAGGCCATTGTAGTGTACTCCCATTGCCGTGTGGTGGGCCATGGCACAGCTGCCTCTGCGTGCTAAAGTACAAGCCATTGTACTTTTTTACCTCAGTTTTCAATAAGTACAACTAAAAAGGACCCAATGAGGTTTTTGGAAATGGTGGGCTACCATAGGTGCTTTTGCCCCATTTTTTTTTACTGTCATCTGTGACTGACCTGTTAAAAGGCAGTGTTAAATTTATTTTGTCTGATTTGTGTCAGAAAGCCTTTGAGAGAGTCAAGTAGCTCATTTCAAACTCTCCCTTTCTAGCTGCACCTAATTGATAGACCTTTTCAAATTGAGGTGGACACTAGCCTTATTGGGACATTATTCTGTTATTGAAAAAGAGACACAAGCTGTTACAGGCCAGGCCGTAGCGGGGTCATAGTGATTTTGCTGCCCTCTGCTGCTGCCTCTCCTCTGTGCAGGTCTTAACACCTGCACTAAGGGAAAGGCCTCCTGCTCCACCTCAGCTGATGAGGGCGCCTATAAAAGGGAGCATAGTTCGTTCGAGCCTCCTCCTCCTCCCTCTCCCTTTGTTTTACCACCACACTCACTTCGCACCTACATACTTAAGTCCTTCACTCACACATCACCACACACTACTGACCTCTACATACTCATACCCCATACCTTAGTTTTGTTATTATTATATTATATAAATTATCTTTTTGTAAAATAAATCCTTTGTTTGCTGACCCATCTCCTCTTTTGTTGTGGCCTTGAGCCAGCCATAACAATATGTAACTGTTGCTCCTATTTAATCTGGTCTGTTTACAAACACAGTCTGGTGTTAAGTTAATTACTCCTTTATATATATTATATATATTCTAACAGAACAATTTGGACTGGTGAAGGGAAATTATTTGTATGTTTGTTTTGGGGACATACATACATTCATATGCGGCTACTCGGAGCTGTGGTCAGGCTGAAGAAGGAGGCCTATCAGGCCCTTTGGCCTGTAAGACTCCTGAGGCCGTTGACAGGTATCGGCAGGCCAGGCGGGCAGCAGCTTGTGCTGTCGCAGAGTCAAAAACCCGGGGGTTGGAGGAGTTTGGGGAGGCCATGGAGGAGGACTATCGGTCGGCCCCAAAGAAAATCTGGCAAACCGTCCGGTGCCTCAAGAGGGGGAAGCAGTGCTTCACCAACACCGTTTACGGTGCGGGTGGACCTCAACTGGGGATGTCTTCGGACGGTGGAAGGAATACTTTGAGAACCTCCTTAATCCCACTGTCACGTCTTTCGAAGAGGAAGCAGAGACTGAGGATTCGGAGGCTGACTCGTCCATCACACAAGCTGAAGTCACTGAGGTTGTTGGCAAACTCCTCAGGAGACGAGCATAGTATAGACAGCCGCCAAAGTCGTGGCTTGTTTTGACGCCTAGTGTATTCGACTCTGGGGTAGGTGAGGTTTGGGACCCGCGTGGGTCCAGCAAGAATTAGAAAGTGTTTAAAATCAATATACCCCACCAAACACTGCGGAAAGAATCTGTATTCATCAAAAACTGAGCGTAGTGGACCGGATTTGGTCAGATGGACAGCCCAAACCCAATGTCACAATGTTCTGCTGAAGTTTTTAAGCCAGTTACCCCTGTCTACATTTTACAGTGATCTTGTGTGATGGTAAACTCCTATCTTTAGAAGTGGTACGCACGGGTTGTATTTGCAGTTGGGGCTGAAGGAGTGGTTGGCCTTGTGCCCCAAAGAGGCACAGTATTGCTGGATTTGGTCCCACGGTTGAGGGACATCGATCACAGTGTCCTCGTCCAGGGAGATGGTGTTTCCATTCAAAGCCCAGTCACGACTGTCCACCTGCAACAAAGAGCACTTCTTTCTTAAAAATAAACATAGAACACAGTATCATCATAGAAGTAGACATCAACTAAATCAAACCATCAGAATAAACAAAATCACGGCACATTTAAATTAAAAGTCCAATGTCTTTCAAATTTGTCTAAATGTCTAAAGTCTAAATGTAATTTTTACCATTTGTCTAATGTCTGTTACTATGTCAGTCTAGTCTTGATTGTTGGCGTCATCCATTTCTTTCTGATGATATTTTTTCCTGCCACCTAAAGTACGCTCCAATTTAGTGTGTCCATGGCAGGAGTTTTGAGGCCCAAATAAATAGTTGTAAAATTGAGTGGGATGGCAATGTCAAAAACAGTCTGCAGTGCCTAGTTATTTTCAGCCTGATATTTTTGTGCAACAGGACACATGGTGATGGTGATGATGTACCTCCAGGCAACCACAATATCTCCAACATTTAGCATTATCCTGTGAATAATGAGCACATTGACGGTGTTATGAAAAAAAAAACGGGATACTGAGTGACTGTTTAAATTATGAATGCATTAATAAAGTGTTGATTGTATTCCCTTGGAAAGCTCTGATTTGTATGCTGTAATAAATATTTCAGTCAGAGGGTTGTAGTGGTCATTGCTTTGTTTAGTTTCTTGGTTATAATAAATCTCAAAAATCAATTTTTTGACATGTTGAGAAACAGGACTTTTATGGACATTTACAAAGCTTCATATGATTTGATTTTACAACTTGGTAAAAAACATGTTTTTTTATATTCAGCCTTGTTTAGAATTAATAGTTTAACTGTTTAGTTTTGTATGGTTTTTGGTTGTCAATAAAGTTAGTACATCAGGCACATCACTTCCTGTTTTGTTATGCCGGAAGAGACAGGGAAGCCTCATGGTCTGCAGCTAGACAATCTGGTCTCATCCATGACTAAGGACTGATGAATCAATGTCATAAGTTACCGGGATGCATAATATAGATGTTTATCTTTGTACATCAGCAATTATTTCATTAAAAATGTTAATACTTTTGATTAAAAACATAATAAATGTAATGTAAAAAATGTGATGTAAAATAGTAATTGCAAATGGAAGCTGCATTAAGATGCTTTCTCATGCTTTGTTATTATACAACAATTTATGGATACTGAACATTCTTTATTTTTGGCCACAGTTTTCCATCCATGTCATAGTGAAGGAGTCAACAGTAAAGACACAATATACTATGTCGACTCGTCTCTTTGTCTTGAATGGAGTTTAGCTTGGTGTTCAGTCTACGGCCGTTGCACCTTGATGAGCACACTATACAGCCCTTAAATCTCAGATGTGTCTGGTGCAAACTTTGATCACAAGCTAACCAGTTTAATATTTGAACATCTTTGTTTAGTTTGCATGTTTTTATTAGCTCTTTCCAGGTCGTAAACACAGATTCAACCCAGGGATTTTCCACCTGCTCCACATGAGTCAATCGTTCATTCAATCGCATCTATCAGTTAGGCCTGTACAGGGACCTCCGGCACAACATTACTCTCAATATTTTTCCATTGAGTTTCATATTCTAATTCTAGAGTACACCAGTAGTAATTTTAAGGCAGGGAAAATCCCAGCCTCCTTTTTCTTTTGCCCTCTCAAAATGCCATTGTTGTATGTTGCACCGAATTACCAAAGCAAGTTCCTAGCCTGTGAATTAATGTCACTGTGACAACTGATTGTTGTTTGGGCAATACAAACTAAAAAATAAACAAAAATAAGTCATCTAAAAATACAACAATCATCACTCTCTATTAAAACAATGCGACAATTACTTGGATTCACATACCAACCGTTGGCGGTTCCATTTCTTGTTGAAATTTCAGTTCTCTATCTTTTTCCTTTATTCTGAAGAGTATTTCTGCTTCTGCTGGTGATTTGAGCACATATTTTTTTACTTTCAAATGTCACTATGCAAGAATTATTATTCTGATTCTGACCAGAAAAACTGCCGTAATTGAGAAGCAATTCCTCACAGACGTGGCGAACCGTTTCGTGTTGTTTGCAAATCTCGTATGGAATATCTTCAGCAAAGAACACCTTCATTCTGGAGGTCTCCTTTAACTTTTGCAGCCTTCATGACGCGCTCCTTCATATGATGGTTAAGAAACCTCATTATCTCGTGATATATCAGCTTCTTGTGCTTTTTGGTCAATGTAATATGCTCTGTCTATAGTAATGGGAGAGCATGCAACTCGAGTCTCGGGTACAAGTTCTGGGATCATCCTCTCGAGGAAGCTTTCAGTGTTTTCCCCCATGTCACCGTCCGGGACTCTCCAGAGTCTGAAAAATTGTAACTATGCGCACGTTCCGGACCTTGCGGATGCGTCAATCCCCAAGCTTGAGAAGGGCAGGTACAGAGTTCTTGCTGGAGGATGGGCTGAAACAGGGAAGCGTGCCGCAGACCAACGGGGCCTACTCACCAGGGTGGCTCATCTTGGTGAGAAAGCCCTGGTTGTGTGCTCATCCGAGGGCAATAATAGACTATTCTCTAGCTAAAGACTGCAGGAATCAATCAAACAACCACTTTGGGCACATATGCGAGGTACCAATTGCAATGTGAGAAGGTTAAAAGCTCTGAAGTGTCCATTTTGCATGATATAGGCCATTTAAATGTCGTCAGCCCCACAGTATAATTGCAAATAGTATTAAAGTTTCAGGATTGTCAGGAAATTTGTAAAAGAAACAACACCACCACACATCATAAGAGGCCTTATTAGCAGAAAAGCGGGTCTGAGGCTCTGGGTACCATACCTCAGAGTGTGTGATGCGTACTCCATTGTAAAAGGACATCACTGTGTTGGCATCAACACTGTTCTTCGCAAACAGACCCTGGCCTGCTCCTTTGATCAGCGAGTTGGACACGCACACTCTAAAATAACAGAAAAACATGTAGAGTCACAGAGAAAGTAAAACATAGAATGTAACAAGTAGAAATATGGTTCTAAAACATTAGGGGAAACTGGAGTACCCAGAGGGAACCTGCGCAAGGTTAACCCTAACCCTAACCCTATATATATATATATATATATATATTATATATATATATATATATATATATATATATATGTACAGATGTATGTACAGATGTATGTACAGATGTATGTACACACACACACACACACACATAATAAATATCAACCAAAAGGTTACTCATTGAATCATTATTAGAGGTGCACTAAATTATTCTGATGAGGGTCCACTACCTGCTGATTTGTATGGAATATTTGAAAGTATGGCACCAAACTAATTTAGCGTAGATTAAAATGCAGGTGTTTTTATACCTCGGATAACCTGCACTCTGGTGGAGGATTTGCCACACAGAACAAGAGGTCAGCGCTATGGAGACCAGAAAAGTTACTTTGTGCACCTTTAAACCCAGAACCTTTCATGATTTAAAAAAAATATATAGTTTAAGTTATCTGTTCTTTATTATTTACTTCTGTACGTACTTTGTGTTGCAACACTGGAATTTCCCCATTGCGGGACAAATAAAGGCTCATCTCATCTTATCTTATAAAACATAATACTGCTGATGCTTCACTCAGTTACGGCTGAAGGTTTTGTTGTCAACAAAAGTTAATTCATTGATCGTAATCTGAAGCCGGTCTGCTGCTGCTGTTGTTTTGTCTCTGTTCTCTTCTCAGTCTAGTAACCAACAAATTAATACAGGTTTGATTTAGTCATTTCACAGAAACTAAAATGGGAATGAAACGAGACTTCCGGGATGATGGCTGGTTGGTTCGGACGTGCCTGTCTGGCTGCAGTCATATCCATAGAAATAATCAGCCTTTATTGCGAGTTTACCTGGGGAGAATCAATATTTTCAAGCGGGAGCATATAAAGAAAGAAGACGCTTATTACCAGAACACGTCTAAGAAAAACAAGAGGAAAAACGTTGCCGTGAACCAGGCTAGCACTGCAACACCCAAGCTAGCTTACGTTAGCTCCTGTGGTTTCCCAAGGTGTTTGTCAAGGTGGTTGGGTAGCAGAAGAAGAACTCGTTGACACTAGCTTCTGTATTTGAAAATATGTTTATTTATAGAAACAGCATCAATACACAGACAAGCTGACGTTTTCCTGGGAGTTAATCTATGGTCAGAACTGGATCCTAGTTTAATATCAGTTTTTATAGTTAGTCCCAACCTCCTTCACAAAGGGCAGATCTCCCATTTGCCTGCCCTTTGACCTCTTTTAGTGCTGACCAGCACTAGACAATAAAACAGCTGAAGTGTATTAAACTATGGGCCATGTAAGGGTCTGGACTTATAATAGTCTGGCTTTTGGAAATGTGGTTGTTTGTACAAAAATTTTCTCTTCTACGGCTGTAAGGGGCCCCTATCTGATTTACTATCAAGACGAGAGACTGGGCTCCATAGGAGGAGGACACCCAGACATGGATGTTTCTGTACATCTATTTACCTCATAGGCTCACCATTTTCCATGAGCTCATTTATGGCTTTATGGTTTATGGCTCTTTGTGTGGTTTCAGTATATATGGGGCTGGAAGCCCTAGTTCGGGGTTCTTCGATCAGAGGAGATCCCAGGCGATGATTGTTTGTCCTGTTTTGACGCTGATTTCTGTATTAAAACACCTTCTAAAAGTACAGAGCCAGCCTCAGCGACTTTCTTCCTATTTCACGTCACCTCAAGAAAATGGCACCTTCAGTCACCGCACAGCAAACAGGATACCACTTGTTTTCTTGACCCCTTTCCCGTTTTAAGTTAAGGAACAAAAGTTCTGTCCCCAGCAGATACCTCACTCCCCACCGACACTAGCCTCTGGGCGCTCCACTGTTGTTCCTGCTATACCACAAGCTCGCTCCAGATCAGATTCATCTACGGAGGAGACTCTGAGCAGGATAGACTCGTCATTATGGCAGCTTCTGACCTGAAGGACACAGTATCTGCTTTGCAAACTGAGGTGGCTGAATTGACAAACCAGGTGCGTGTTTTGACAGGCCAACTGGATCACCTGGAGAACCAAGAGCGAAGATGTAATATACAGCTGCTGTACATCAAGAACGCTGGAAGTACAATCACATTAGCCCTGTGCTCAGGTCTCTGCACTGGCTCCCTGTGGCTCACACAATAGACTTTAAGCAGCTTTGCTTGTGTACAAGTCTCTTCATTGCCGAGCACCAAAGTACATCTCAGACATGCTAGTGCCATATGAACCATCTCGGACTCTGAAAATCTCAGGGACCGGCCTCCTGCTGGTGCCAAGATTCAGGACTAAACATAGGAACTCTGCTTTTCAGTTTTCCTGGAGATGTGAGACCGACCTCTACTCTGAAAAGCTGAAAACTGTTGTTATAGCTGTGCATATGATTGAAATAATTTTCTTTGCACTCTTCTCTTTTATGTCTTTAACTGTTTTGTAATATGTGTCATGTCTTTGAATTGCCTTGCGTATGAATTGAGATCTACAAATAAACTTGCCTTGCCTTGCCTTAGCTATTACTCCATAATTGCATTGCAGCCCTACGTGTCAGCAAGTTATCAAGACACATCAAATAATTGTAACATCTCACCATGAACAGAAACATGAACATGGTGTTCGTTAATGACAGTCCGTGGCTAGCACAAAAGTCCAATAACTTCAGAAGAAAGGCCTCCCCGATCGGGTTCAGGCCGTTCTTCTTGATCACCCCTCTCGAGGTGCCACTGTCGTTGCCCAAGTCCCCCAGTAGAACAACGGAGTCCCTGGTCGGTAGACTCAAAGAAGGCCGGGTATTCTGCACTGATGTTTGGCCCGTAGGCCGACACAACAGTGAGAGAATTGTCCCCAACTCATAGGGGTAGGGACGCGAGACCCTCTCGTTCACTGGGGTGAATTCCAACACGTGGCGGCTGAGCTGTGGGGCTATAAGCAAGCCCACACCAGCCCGCCGCCTATCCCAGGGGCAACGCCAGAGAAGTGGAGCGTCCAGCCCCTCTCAAGGAGATGGGTTCCAGAGCAAAAACTATGCGTGGAGGTGAGGCAGACTATAGTCGGTACCGCTCAACCTCCCACATAATCTCAGGCTCT